>NW_028221389.1:56563-103013 GCF_014529385.1 Adiantum capillus-veneris
GATATAAAAGTGCCACTCAAGTAGTGGAAAATATTTTCTGAAGTACTACAATGCTTAGACCTTGGGATATGCATCAATCTGCTGACCTGTGTAGACTGCAAACTGGAATATCCAACCTCGTGTTGCATACATAAATGAGGCAGCCAACAACAATTTGGTAAAGAGTGACATCAACAAGATCACCAACATCATGTAGACTTAACTTCAAACCAGCTTCCATGGGAGTGGCAATAGGTTTGCAATCTCAAGTCCAAACTTACATAGCAATGTCTTATGTAGCTTCTTTGACACAAGGCAATACCACCATCACACTGCTTTAAACTGTATGCCCAAGTAATGATGCAACAACCCCAAATCTTTCATCTTGAAAGTAGCATTCAAATCAGCCTTGAATTCAACAATATGTGCCTCATTGGGATCAATGATCAGCAAATCATCCACATAAAGAACAAGCATGAGAAGTACATTGCCTCATGCTTGACATACAATGTGCTTTCTATTGGACTGTTACAAAAGCCTTGTTTGACCAAATGAGTGTCAGCCTTCTCATACCAAGCACGAGGAGATTGCTTCAATCCATACAAAGCTTTGCTACATTTTCACACCTTATTCTCTTGTCCTTTCTTGACAAAACCGCGAGGCTGCGTTACATAAATTTCCTCAAATATGTCACCATTCAACAAAGCAGTAACAATGTCGGATTGATGTACATCCCAACCAAAATGAGTTGCCAAATGCACATACAAAATGCACAGTGGTCATACAACAATTGGGAACAAAAGTCTCTTCATAATCTATACCTTTTTGCTGTGCATAACTCTTTGCAACAAGTTGAGCCGTATAGCGATCAATCTCACCATCCGGCTTGTGTTTTAACTTGTAAACCCACTTTGTTCCAATTGCCTTTTTTCCAGGAGGAGGCAAATCACATAAAAGTCCATGTGTCATTTTCTATAAGTGCATCATATTCTGATTGCATGGCAGCCATCCAATTTTTTTAATTATGTGCTTCATCAAAAGACAGAGGTTCCTCAACATAATGTAAGCTAGACACAGCCAAAGCATAACAATCTGATGCATAAGATGCATGGCGAGAGCCTGAACAAGTGCGACTAGACAAAGGTGCATCCAATTTACTATCATGCAATGTATGCACCAGCCATTTTGGCAATACCTCTATCCTGCTCATTGTCAGCCCTTTCCTCATCAAGTACATCATGTACATCTGCATCGGTAATAGGATGATGTATAACACTTTTTGAAACCCCCATAGCTATACATTTGCCTCATTGGAGTTTACATTTGAACTTCCACCACTAAAAAGAGGCAACAAAGTGTCATAAATGTCTTGTGAGCTTACATTGTTGTCTCTGGTACATGACAGTAAGGGTTGAACATAATGCTTTGTTTGTGGATGATACAACTTGTAACCTTTGCTTTCAGCACTATAACCACAAAAATACATTTGATAGCCTTATCATCCAATTTTCTACGCTATATTTGTGGCACCAAAGCATACGCCAAACAGCCAAAAACATGCATGTGCTCAATAGATGGCTTTCTATCATGCCATGCTTCATATGGAGTCATAGACTACAATGCTTTTGTAGGACACTTTCTAAGTACATAAGTGGCACACATGACAGTCTCGAGCCAACATGAATGTGGTAAAGCTTGACTTTTGACCATACATTGTGCCATCTTCATAAGAGACTTCTTTTTCCTCTCAGCAACACCATTTAATGGAGGTCAAAATGAACCTGAATAAAAAATCTGGGTAGACTAAGCTTTAAGAGCTATCCCAAAAAAAAATTCAACCTGCCAACGCTCACCAAAGCAAATGCTTAGAACTGACTACGTAGAAACCTTTCCCTGATGGCCATTTTTGAGTCAAATTCGTTAATGATTCTTCTTGCATCAGCAGCTAGGGTTCCCAATTCTTCTTCAATAATTGTAGATACATCCCTTGAGACAATGTGTTTTATGAACTCTGAGGCATCTATGAATCTCTAATGTTTCTGATTAGCTACATGCTTTTCCACATTTTTTATGCAATGTTGCATTTAATCAGTCAAGAAAAGACATGCATAAACAAGGTCAGTCTCAACATATCTTTTAATTTGCTGCATAAGTCTACTCATAATAGCTTGAACATAGGATGCCTCAACAAAGAGTTATTTACCATAAGTGAATGTTGGAGACCAACATTATTAAACTCAAATTAAGCACATCAGATAAGGAAAAGACACGAGGGATGTGGTCTGTCATGGAGCATTTTATAATCAACAACCAAATCATCATCAGTAGGCAGCCAGTGAGTAGAACAAAAATAAATTCTTTCAAGCCAGGACCAAGAAGACAGATGAGATTGTGAATGGAAGGTAAATCCTTGGTTTTGGTATGTAGTTTCTAGCCAAGCATCCTGTAAATTACCTGCACTCACCATTCTCTCCCTAGAATTACTCTCTAGCTTGTTAATAAGAGAGCCAGTAGAGGTGATATCCTGCCCTGCACATACCATGTTAAAGTCCCAAGCCATAATTCAATGAGATAGCTACAAGCCTACTATCCATTGCCAAAGATCACCCCTAAGTCTAGGGTTATTGTCTGCATAGACATTAATCAACATCATTTTGCCCCATTGAGTGGATATCTGAAAAACTGAGCATTGACCATTTGGATGATCCAGAATCCAGATGGGATGAAGAGATGTCTTAATGCAAGTAAGCTCCGGGGAATCCCCCTTTCTTTCCTCCATAGAAGCACTCCATACCTCTATAGTGCATAAGTTGCCTTGCCTTGTCTTTCCTTTTATGCTCTTGAACTAAATACACATCAATCTGACTAGAAAACATCCACTTATTAAAATTGTGCAACCTTGAGGGGTCATTCTACCCTTTTACATTAAAGGTTGCAAACTTCATACTGTTATGAACCATGTGTGTTTCCTCCTCACTATTGTTTCTTGCATATGCACTTCTAGATGAATGCCTCATGGGTCGGTTTCATTGTTGATATTTTTGTTTCTTGGCTAACTCATGGGTTTCCATGATGTTTTCTATGGCTACTGAGGTTTCACGAGATGGCATGTCCTCCATGAGGGCTTCATAATAATTATGTGATATTACCCCAAGGAGAAGCCCTTGATTTAAATAATTCCCAGGTAGCAGCTGTGAAACCATCCCCATCTACCACTCTCTTGACTTTCTCTGCTGGTTTTGGATTTTTTGAAGATGATGGAATGTTACTCCCCACACTAGGTTTAAACAAAGTCTTGGGTTGGGTGGTTGCCTACCACTAGGTGTCTTGCATAAAGTGGGGATGATCCACCTCCTTGTTATTGGTTGTAGACACTTTTCCTCTATCAACTTTGGAGACATTTTTCCCAAAGATCTGCTCTTGCGGGACCATATTTTTCTCCCCAGATAAGATGGGATGAGGTGAGAGGCAGTAGATATTGTAGGGTAGTTTTTTGAAAAATGTCGTGAGTTTCCACAATGATATCACATACCCAGCAAGATTCCCCGATTTCAAGTAAAACACAAGCACTACAAGACGTCTTTAATGTGCGACGCTCGTTAGTGCGACGCTCAGATGGGGAAAAGCTCGGCCTAGCTATAGGCGTCGCTATGTAACAAAGACTATAGAGACGCTCATAGAGACGCTTATAGTGACATTCATAGCGACGCCGACCCTTAAAAATAATTTGAGAGCACTAGAAACTCAGATCTGTATATCTGAATTTCGGTGCTCTCTGCACAATAGGTATACCTCCCCCCCCCCCCCCCCCCCCCCCCCCCCCCCCCTCTCTCTCTCTCTCTCTCTCACACACACACACACACACACACACGAGGAGATGAGGGAGAGCGAGGTATGCTCCCTCCCTCTCCTCTCTCTTATATTCCCTTCCCCTCTTCTCTCTCTCTCTCTCTATCTCTCTCTCTCTCTCTCTCCCTTCCCTCTTCTCTCTCTCTATCACACACACCACACACACGCGTGCGCGTGCACACACTCACACACACACACATACACACTATGTGTGTGTGTGAGTGAGAGAGAGAGAGAGAGTGAGAGAGTGAGAGAGAGGGAGAGAGAGAGGAGAGAGAGAGGAACGAGAAGAGATGAGAGAGAGAGAGAGAGAGAGAGAGAGAGAAGTTAAAGAGACATATAAAGAAGTAGAGAGAGAGAGAGAGAGAGAGAGAGAGATAGATAGATAGATAGATTTTATTATCGTCCTCGGAGGGCAAATATGACCTATGGGACCAAGTGACATGTGATGTAGTATGTGTATGACTGATGAGTGACTCTCGATGCTCCAAAATTGTAGTGATGAGAGTCGCAATGGAGAGCCCACACTTTGGCTGGGAGAGGAAAGTGTGTAGGTCTAAGTTATGGCTGAAAATGTGAGAGAAGCAAGTTCGGATGTGATCAAAAGCTGAGCATTCTAGTAGTGTGTGGTACTCAGACTCTCGAACTTGCAGTGTGCATAATGTGCACAATCGATTTGACTCTTCTCCATTGTCCAAAGCCCTATCTCGCATCGAAGGAAATGGGAGCTAAGCCGATTGCTGCGATAGTGCGTATCGCGGACAAGGGAATAGGCTCAACATGTAAGGTGAGTACGGTTTCCTCTCTCAGCGAAGAACATGGTTTTGTAGTTGGGGGCAATATAGGTGGTGTAATGTATGAAGCGTGACCACCGGATTTCTCCAAGCCGTAATAAGAGTGAGAGAGAGAGAGAGAGAGAGAGAGGTTAAAGAGAGGGATAACGAAAGTAGAGAGAGAGAGAGAGAGAGAGAGCTAAATAAAGAGAGACAGCGAGAGAGAGAGAGAGAATGAAATGAAATGATATATTTAACGTCTTCAAAATGCCGAAATCACTTATGAGACCAATCCGATAAACTCCTTGTGGATCTTATCTAATGTTGGGGTACAAACATACAAGTGAAGTAAAGTGGAAGACTAAAATCATCATCAATTTTCAACATTGGGCGTTGTTTGAGAAAGTAGTGCATTGGTCAGTGAAGAGCTTCGTCAATGTCCGCCTTGTAAATAGACATAATGTGTGAAGTTGAGGGTTGCCAAAAAAAATTATGCTCTTTGAGGTCGTACGATGGAGCTGATGGTAGCAGGTCTTATGGTGTTTGTAAGCGGTGTTTTTGTCATAATTGGAGCAAACCATAGCCAAATCTTGTGCTTCCCCTTTCCCCCTTCTTGCATTTCCTTGCTCAAAGTTTTTGGTGCCAATTGTGTGAGTTGTGTGTGCCCCCCGGGCCATTTGTGTGTGAGGGAGAAAGAGAGAGAGGTGTGTACTATAAGATTGCTAAAAAATCATGATGGTGTGTTGTCTGTCAATTGTGTGGAGTTTGTCTTCATTGGTAGGCGTTGGTGCACCCAAAGTGTGACAACCCTAGCAGAGGACATAGGCAGTGATGTGTATGCTTATAGATGCATGGCAGAGGGCTAGAACATATGGGAAGATCCTGGACAGATAGGTGGCAGCAGAGATATATGCTTTATGTGGGTTTTTAGACCCTAAAGGCTACAAGATGGGCGGAAAAGGTGGTAGGTGAAGGAGGCTCAAGGTGATGGTTTCTAGCTCAAAAATGTAGAGCTTGAAGTGCTAGAGGAGCAAGTCCAGATGGCTCATCAAACGGAGCTACAAAGCGAAAGCCATGGCTATTCAAAGTTGAAGGTATTTGCAAATCTGAGACGGACAGAGCAGGTGATTCCAGGTAGTCCAAGTCATTTTGGAGCTATGGGTGTGTAGTGCTTGATTTATGGAGCCTGCTGGTCTTTTCAGATTGTCGTTTGGAACTTTGGAGGTCAAGATACTAGCAAATAAAGATTTGTCGGGGGCCAGTTCTGTGTCGGGTTGGTTGCATGGATAGATGTGACATCTAAGATTTTTGAAGCTTTTCTAGGTTTTGTATGAATTCTATGCAGCAAGTAAAGGCCATGGGAGTTTACGGCTCGTCAATCGGGCATCGGGTCGTTCAGATATTAAAGTTTGAAAATGATGGCAGTTGCCGGTCAGGTGGTAGCAAACAGGTCTTTTAGGCGCATCATTTGAGGGCACGGCAAAGCCAAAATGGTAGTGAGGTTTGTACAGTTCGTAGCCAACAAAGAGATCTATTGGTTGGAATTTGCGGCTCAATCACAGGGTTGGTGTGCACCAAATGGCATCGGATTGAAATGGTGAGAGGAGGAGAATTTTTATGCAATTAAAATTAAGAGTTGGTGAAGTTTTGACCATTGGGGGGTGATTTGAAGTGGATCTATCACGTATTTGTGGGTTAATCCCACATGATAAGTACGAGGTTGACTTGGTAGAGTACATAAGCACAAGGGAGACGTGCACTTATGTGTCGTGGTGTAGGAGTTGAGCTCGAAGACTATTCACCATGGTGCCTAGAGCGCGCACAGCATTGTTGTGGTTGTGCCTGATGGACATGATGTTGACGTGGGGCGGTACCTGGTGGTTTGTTGTTGAAGCAAGTGGCGGATAGGCCCGTTATCGATGGCCGTTGACTCTGCAATGGCATGATGATGTGGTAGAGGCCCATCACGCGCCCGTAAGGGCCAAGTCATGCCTTGGGTTCCCAAAGGAAGTAAAGCCAAGAATAATAGAAGGGCATCCTCACATGCAAGGGATACCAAAAATAGACGAGGAACCAAAAAAGGGGAGTGCCCACGCTCAAGAGGGGCCCGTTCTTCCATGTGGGGGTTCTCTTTTCCGAGGTCAGTGAGACGGGAGGACCAAGGGATTCTTGAGCCGAAGTGTGGCTATGGAGTTGGTGTGGAGCTGAAGGGCAACCAGATTTTTGTGTTCTACTTGCCGATGCTTATGCCGGTTAGGAGCTACAGCTGTATATAGTCGTCTTTGTTGAAAGAAATCCATCATTATTGTGCATCTGGTGTCGATTCCCCTTATCCCTTCTCTTCTTTATTGTGTGCATCTGGTTTCGGGCGTGTGTAGGTAGTTGTGTCCCCCCTGATGGTCTGTTGTGCACAGAGAGGTTGAGAGAGGTTGTGTGTGCGGTGAAGGGATTGAATCGAGCTATACAAGGTGATTGGGCTTTGTTGGTGGTGTCATATTGAGTGTGTGCAAATGGTGGTTCGTCGGTGAGTTGTGTGTTTTTGAAGGTGGACTCTAGTGGATTGGGTGTGTAGTGATTTTCTTGGGCTATAGAGAGGCAGATTACTTGGGTTTTGGGTGTGTTTCCCTTCCCCCTATCCATCTTCAAGTTCCCCACGGAGGAGCATTGATGCTCCGATTTGAAGTTTAAAGTGGTGTTTGGAAGCCGACAAACGGTTAGCAGATGGTCAAAATATTTGGAGGTTGTGTTTAAAGGTAGGAGAGATGATGTAGTCAAGCTTTGGGCCCATAATTGGAGGTGTTGAAGACCTTGAAGATTGGTTGGCAAATTTTGAATTGTGGATGATATTGATGCATATGTTGAGACGGATGCGAAAAAGCTGCAAATGGTGTCGTTGCTGATGCGCAGACAAGCAAAGGTTTGGTACAATGATTTGAAGGGTGATGATCAAAGTTCATGACACGAATTGTGGAGGCAGTTTTTGGAGCAGTTTGGAAAGGTGATTGCCCGACAGAGGCTGGTGCTAAGTTGAAATTGGTACACCAAGAAGTAAGTAAGGATTTTTCTATTTTCCTTGAGGAATTTGAAGCTTGTTGGAAGTAGTTAGAATCCATGCATAAACAAGCGCCAAGGGATAATGCAAGCACAAAGAGTATCAACTCAACACTCGGATAAATAGATCTCAGCTAAGCATAAAACGCATAACTTTATATACAAGTGGTGAGCAAACATTGTGCTCAAATCACGTCCCACAAGTAGTGATGTTAATCTGACAATTGCATAAATCTATACTTGTAAGCATGTAGAACCTATAACCAATGACTATTTGTAAAATGTAAGCATTAGACTCACCATTAGAATGTTCGTCAATCAAAAACAATGTATACCATAGATCTACCTATAGCCACTATGAGCATACATAAATCTCACTCCTCCTACGACAGAGGATACAAGAGCACTAAATCCACATCCAAGCTAACAAAATCTATAAAAGTGAGAGTAAATACTTGATCAGTGTTAAAATGGGAGTAAATCAACCACTACACCATCCTAGAATCAAATTGCAAATACATGCAACATATGGCAAGAATTTGGGAATAGAGTTTCTCTTATATTTTCAGTAAAATCTCAAATACAACTTAGTCATTCAAAGTGGCATGCCAAAAAATCATAGAAGTATAAATTAAGCCAACTAGGCACTCTGCTTAAACGAGAGACTCAGACTCTCATCCACAAATGTCATACAACGATCAAAAGTGATCAAATGCTCTCCAAACTCAATGAATAGAAGCAAGACATTGTTGTGAGTTCTCACAAAAAGTGCATAAACTTGTCCAAGACAAAACCATCTCAATCAAAAATCCACATGTGGATACATACAACATAAGCATGGCATAAGCTCATTCCCATATGAGTAGCTCTTTGGAAACTCCACATCTCTGCTATCTGTATACCCGTGAATCCATCACCTACGAGCTATCAAGAGCTCGATTTGTATTAGCATATGCATACATAACATAAATTCCACACATAACGAATGTGTGTTGGAAACCTCTGTGAAAAAACCACACAATCTAAAGCATAAAGCATCAACGGAATGTTCGTCGTTTAAAATGCACAACTTGTAATCTTGCACACTATCTCGTTGATCAAAAACCTCATCGGTCAAAAACCAGACACATGGATAAGAAACCACTTGTCCGCATATGACATACATTTCCTCCGACATTAGTGCGGGGGGGAAAAGTACAATCTAGCTCACAAAATCCTGTGAAGGTCAAGTTGTACCTATCATGGTGGCCGTAGACATCCGAGAGTCGATGTCGCTTGTCAAAAAAAACGTACTTCCAGAAGATCATTGGATCCATGTGTGTCATGGCGTATCTGTGCACGAGAAGAAATCAAAACACTGGAAAAGAGCCTAGACCCACTCTCTCTCGCTCTCGCTATGTTGAGGAAGTGGCCAGATAGACTCGTTCCATCTACCTCTGTGTGTATCTATGCAAGAGAAGAAATCAAAAAACTAGAGAGAGAGACTAGACCCACTCTCTCTCGTTCTCGCTATGTCAAGGAAGTGACCAGATAGACGCCGTCTATCTACCTGTGTGTGTGTGTGTGTGTGGTGTGTGTGTGTGTGTGTGTGTGTGTGTGTGTATTTTAAATCTTAAGTAATAAGACATAATTGAATTTTTACATTCAAAAGACAGCTGGCCAAGGAATAATGAACTGATATGTACAAAAATAACTCAGTATCAGAATTATTTAGGTACAAATGATTGTAGGGAAGAGGTCCTCTTTCAGTAAGGTTGGTAGTAAAAAAACATCCCCGTTCCTCAGTGGGTATTTCATCACAATAATGTTGCTTGCCAAAGAAAAGAAAACCCTCCAAGATAAGATAGAGTCCTTACCTGCATCCATCCAACCAAGACAAAAATTCAATTAGCCTTGGATGTGTTTTACAGGTATCAATGGCCATGTCAGTTGTTATCCATGTCCATCTTATAGATTTTAATTACTTTAGCCAAGCTTAGGTTATTAGATTTTTTTAGCAGTCTTTACATATTCCTTCAAAAATCAATGGTACAATCTACCTTCTAATCTGTGTGGTGAAGTCCAAAAAGTTTAAGCCATAGCTTGGTAGCTATGCTTGAGTCCATAGTAGCAAACATATACTTACTAATCAATAGAGTATCAAAAAAAGACTCCATTTTTTCAAGTGGAACCTCATTTCGTGAGCCATATCTCGGTATTTATGCCATGTTTTGAGGGTACCAGCCATATATTTACCTTCAAACTTCCCAATTTTTCTCCATAGCTTGATAGCTATGCTTACACTAACAATAGCATCCATATACTTACCAAAATCAGAAATAGAGTATCAAGTGGAACTTTATGTCATGAGCCAAAGGTCAGTTTTTTACGCCAAAGCTGAGAGTAATCTCCATATACTTACCTTCAAAACTTCAAGTTTTTAAGTTCTTAGTATTCAATACAGTTCAGCATTGTTCAGTCCTGTTTTTCTCCAAGATACTTTCAAGCTTCCACCGTCATGGGTGCTAGATGCGTTAAAATAACCTTAACTCCTTCTCCCCATATGAAATCATGAGGGAAAGTATTATGAAGAAGTCCAAGAGTTTCCATATTGCATACAACAGAAAAGCCAAACGTATCCTTGTCGATGTCAGACAGAGTTTCATCACCAAAACAAACACAAGCTTTCAGAAAGTCCAAGGTTTCATTCACATTCCATGCGGTTACTAGCCTTAGCTATAGGCCAGAGATAAAATGCATTAGCTATATATTTACCCCCCCTTTTTTTAAAGAAAACCCAAGTGATTCATCATACAAAAAATTGTAATGTCCGGTTACTGTTAGGCCCGCAAAAAGAAGAAGACCAGTGTCGGCTAAAACAGAGCCCCAAAAAACCCAGTATTGGCTAAAACAGAGCCCAAAAAAAGCATGTATCGGCTAAAACAGAGCCCTTTCTTTTTTCTAAACATACCTTAGTTAGGTCGGTAAACGGCAAGACCTACAACGGCTTAAGCCAAGCCAAGAAAACCAATGATGCACAGTTTTTTTTCTAAGACCAGTCGACATCAAATCTCCCCAATTTTTGCAATAGGTTCCATTAGGTGTGCTTTGAATCAGTCAGACGATGCCTTGCTACCATATTTAAGGGCTACAACAGTTTTTTGAAAAAAACCAGTCTACGCAGAGTACTTGCCCAAACAAATTCTTAAATTAAACCCCTAATGAATGTTATACAGTTCAACGCTATGCTATGAGAACTACTACAAGTAGTACCAACGTAATGTTTTAATATTTGAAGCAACAGATAACCAAAGCTCAAAGATTTTTTTTCTCAAAAAGAGGCCTAGAGAAAAACCTGAGTATTTTGCGCAGTGAGCTCCATAGCTCGGACAGTGAAGCAAATGGTATATTGCCTTTAGTCAGAACAACAAAAATACGAACAAGCTAAGTGAGGGGCAAAGTGCACCCTCACCTTTTTTATAGAGGTTGAGCTGCATTTTCCTGAGCGTGATCGATGAGAGGCAAGCCTCCCTGCTGTGTAGCATATTCAAGTGATGCACAGAAAGCCTTGCAAGGGGAGATCCATCCCCAGGATGCGCAGGCCGCCTACTATTTGCAATGAGAGCCGGCATTTTTACTCACGCCCAATTCTAGGAGAGAATTATTATGCAAGGGCATAGTCCCATAGGCCATAAGTGGCATGTAATGAGTCAGTATCCCATGAGTGCTTCAGAGGGGGGGGGGGGGAGGGAGGTTTTATTTAGGAGGAGGGAAAAACTAAACATTAAAAGTACCAGTGTGTGTGTGTGTGTGTGTGTGTGTGTGTGTGTGTGTGTAGCTATTTTATCATAAATAATAAGACATAATTTGAACTTTTACATTCAAAAGACAGCTGGCTTCAGAGAAAGAGAAATGATAAGTACAAAAACAACTCAGGGTTAGAATTATCTTTGTACAATGTTTCTATGAATGAAGCCTCATTCCAGTATATAGATAGAAGTACTTCCCTTGCAATAGGTGTATGTATAATCCTGTATTGGACAATTGCTAAAAGCCAAAAAAACCCTTCCAAGATAAGATAGAGTCCTTACCAGCATCCATCCAAACAAGACAACATTTATATTATCCTTGGATGTGTTTTACAGGTATCAATGGACTATACCAGTTGTTATCCATGTCCATCTTTTAACATTTTTTAAAAACATTTGAGCTTAGTCCAAAGTACTTGTGTTCTTTTATATATAAGGTTCAAAATATAAAAATTTAGTATTTTAGTCTTAGCGTAGAGTGCCATACCCCCTACTACTTCAAATGGTAAGTTACCCATCACAAAACAACTTTGAGTAAATTAATGGAGCTCCATCTGTGAAGAAGTTTAAAACTTGCTATAAACGAGTATAGACCCATTGTAGAATAAATTCGGAACTGATATAGTTTACAACGTAATCCGATCCTTCCTATTTACTATAAGTCACAAACTCCCATCAAATGGTGAATGTAAATAGAGTTTTGCATTATCCCGTCTTATCAAAAACAGGTGCTAATATGCAGTGTAACTGGGAAAAATCCCATAGGGTCGCCCAAAACAGCGTGTTTTAGCAGGCAATGTACGGCAAAATAGGATTCCAAAGTACACCCAACCATAGGTGTTTCATACCAGTTTAAAAAAGAGACAGTTTTTTTCATGTCAACCAATTACAGCGACAGTACCAATCATAGAAGCCAATAGTCATCCAGGGAATACCCCCATCCCAAAGCATCTTACTGTAATGATAGCGACACATCCATATGCAAGAAAAAACCCCTCTGGGTTGTACCCAAAGCTGTAATGCGAGATACTTACCTTCACAATGGGCAGAGCTTTTTACCAAACCAGTGAGCCATTTATCACAAAGTTAACCGAATAGCTTAAAGTGTAAAGCGGTATCAATTACCATCCAATCATTTAAGTACAACCTTTCCAGAACAATTCTGTTAAGTGCATCCTTACCTTAGGCTAATATGCGTTTATCTGTAAAGAACCGAAACCCAGCTGAGGGGTTTAGCCAAAAAAAACCTTTAGTTAGTGCCATTTAGAGTAAAGCAGCCATAAAGTGGTTTTTATCAAAAAACACAGCAGGTTATGCCCCCATATATTAAGCTGTTTCCAAGCATTGTCATGTGACTGAAACCAGTAATCACCGGGTTAGACCCTTCCTTTTTTTAAAATTATACCGTACAGTCTGCAGAAAAATATATATTGCATGGTCCAGCCATGTGGTAGTACCCCATTATCACAAGCAAATAAACAGTTTTCTCAGCGCAGCCAGAATGTCAGTAAGTTAAGCCCAAAGAATCAATCATTAACCATATGATGCTATGCATAGCCATTAAAAATCGGGGCTATAGCAATTAACAATACTCCTTAGTGGTGTTACCAAAGCAATGCCATCCCACACCATGGTTTTTACCGATTAACCAACTCATAGCATGCTCTGTCAAGCCAAGTCAATCCACCCATACACAGAGCAATACCATAATAATAATCTCAAAGAAATGATTGTAACAAAACAGTGAGGCCAAACATGGTAACCAACCTATGTTGTAGCTGTTGCAAGCTCCATTGTAGATGCAGTAGAAAAAAATATAAACAGTTCTCACACTTTACGCAAGAAAAACTCACAGAAGGCTAAGTGAGGGGCAAATTGCGCCCTCACCTCTTAAATAAAAGAAGGAGGAAGGCCGCCATCCTTGAATATGTGTAGCATTTAGGTAGTATTGAGTGGAGCGAGCCCCTCCTGCAGGTCTGATCAAGCATGGCCGATTGTCATGCAGTTTTGTTATGGCAAATACCACCATAGCGCCTTCACGGTAGGTTTTAGAGAGGGCAATAAACCACTTAATTTGCAAGCTAAGGGTTTTTTTAAAAACCTATTATACTTATAAGGGAGATATCCCACGGTGGATACTATAAGGTAAATTAGGAAGCTAGTTTAACACAATTGTTATTTGTGCTACATAATCACAAAGGTAAGTACCACAGTGTGTGTGTGTGTGTGTGTGTGGTGTTGCATACATGCTCTCTGTTGCACTATAGAGAGAAAAACTCACTAGCATTTTGTACTCATCGCTGAAATTTTCAACATTTTCCTACCTTCAGTTTTCACAAACTCCAACGCTCCCACTCTCCAATTTTTTTTCATCAACACTATGGTGTTTTTTTGTTGCCTCATAGCGCTACTGCAAAGAAAGAGTCTCTAGTGCTGCTCTTTTTTATGAGGTTCAACACTTCTCATTAAAGAAAATCTCTACAATGCCTTTTGTTTAATGCTCCCAATACCTTTACTGAGGTGTCAATTTCCTATAGATCTGTGATTGTGGATTTCCTCCTCCTCCTTTTGATTCTATTGCTTTGTGCTAAGGTATTGAACCTTAGCTTCTCTCAAAGCTTTTGCACGTACGTCAAGAGAAGGTCAAGAAATCAAAGCTTTGATACCACTTGTGTGTGCAATGTGTGCGTATATGGTAATTAACCCAAGTATTATAGAGATCCTAAAAGTGATCTATTTGTACTTTCTACCTCTGTGTTTGGTATTGTTTGTTACATGATTAGTGCATCTTGATCACTCTCATCATCATACGGCATGTTATTGTATATGTTTTCATAAATTTCAGTAGATAACCTGAATCTATTTTTCCATCCAGGGATAGGCTCCATGGGAAACCGTATTGCTCTTACAAGGTGTGAGTAGATCATAACTAGAGGTGTATGATTTAGAAGGCTGTATGTATCAAAAATGCCTTCAACTGGCCATAGTACAAGCCTTCAACTACTTTCCCCCCTCTAACAATTTTGTTGTGCCATGCATCCTTTTGTGCCTTCACTGTCTCGTTCCTCTTTTTGGTGCATTTAATCAAATAGAAATCATGTCCTTTCTCTGCTACCTTGGCTGCAAAGTTGTCACCAATCAGAACTCATTATTTTATTTGGCAAATTAATCGTCTTCATCGCTGCAAGGATCGTCTGATTCCAATAATGGTTGGACTATCAAATATTTCCATTCTTCTACATGTTGTCTGTTCTTCTCTCTTGTTTTTCAGTTCCCACACTTAGCTTTATTAGTTGGGCACCCTTGGCCTTTTAGATGACCTCAAACGGACCCGAATAGGCCAAAAACATCTTCTCCATTGCCCACAGATACATGAATCACAAAAACATGAGAGTGTACGATATCGTAGAGCGCATGGACTATCCTGTGAATATCCATCAATGCAATGAAATGATCATGAACCTGTAATACACTGACAATCCCATTGGACATTGCGTCGCACATCATCCTTGAAACTAGCCAAAAAACTCTTTGTGTACTTGATTTATGCTGAAATGTTTCATTTAGATAGTTGACTACATCGGCTGCAGACTTCATAGGCCAGCCATCTGGTTTCAACTCCTCATGAGTGAGGGTTCTCTTTATGATTACCTCTGCTCCATCGTGCTCACCTTTTCCATGTCCTGATGCTGAAAAGTTATGCATCATCTGCAGACCTATCAACCAATAATGCCTAGCCACAAAGTAGAAAGGTCTTCATGCTTTAAACTGAGACACTGCACCATCTGACAACACCCAATGACGTCGTAAAGAATGGCCTTTCTGTTTCAACCACTTGTCATGAAGAAGAAAACAATGTTGTACAAACAAAGTGTCATGTATTATATCATCAGATATGTAAAAATGGAGTGTTTTTTCAACACCACCTCCTGAGTTTCTCACATAAGTAATGTGAATAAGTATTGTAACCTGATTAGACCACTAGTGCATGGACTTTATCTCATTTTCTATTTTAAATCGATAATTCTTGGCAAATTCGATGATCGAAACAACAACATCTGATGGAAACTTGAGTAAGCACTCTTTAAATTGTTGTGCCTGCCACCAAAAAAATGTAGTTATGCTTGATGAAGCTCTTAAGATGAGATGAGAATGGGTCAATAAAAGTAGAGCATCTTATTTGTTGCACTACCAAGTCCTTTCTTTTCTTCTCAAACCCACCTGCATCAACTTGCCCAGTTGAAACATTTGTGAAGATCTTCACAGTGACCACTGAAATTTCATCAGGACACAATGTCAACCTGTTTATTCCAAATCTAGAGCAAATCCAAACGAGCATTTTTTTGCATAGTATTCTGCATCATGAGCCTTTGGACATAAAAGTGATTCCCACATATCACTGACTCTATGAGACACTAATTGGTTTGCAGTACACTTACCTAAATCATCACTACAGCAAACGGAACATGTGCAGGCATGATCCTTTCCATAATGCTCAAACTTGTTTTGTCGCATCTGATTAAATGCCTCTTTAAAATATATCATTTGGACATGATATACACAGCAACACGTATATCGCTTCTTCATTTTTTGGACAAAGTAAGGCTTTAAAGCCTCAAAACATCTAAGAGAAATTTCCACTTCTGGATTGGCCCTCTTGAATCTTTGGTACAACTCAATCTGTGACATTAAAACAAAACAAATTATGAGAGTAAAATATTAGCCATTTTGTACAGTACCATTTGGTTTTGTACATAAGCAAATGTGGGGTTGTAAAATATTAGCCATTTTGTACAGTACCATTTGGTACAGAATAGTACCTGTATAGTACCAATTTTTGTATATTTGGTAGAGTACATTAGCAATTGGATTTTTTGCAGTACCAGATTTGGTATAGTAAGACATTAGCTATTTAGTACTTTACCATTTGGTGCAGTAGAGTACCAATTTGGTATTGTTCAATACCAAGTTTGAAACTAGTTTGGAAATTTCTTAAAGAGTACCTTAAATGGTGGTACCAGGTGGATGCCATAAATTACCAATTTGGTGGTATATAGTACCAATTTTGGTACTGTAAGACTTTATCAATGAAATATATTTTTGTTTTGTACTAGGAAATGTACTATAGAGTACCTTGAGTAATGCTATAGGGTGGATGGGGATATTATGTAGTACATAACATGGAATTATATGGTACTCTTTAGTACATTTTAGGGTGCTCCATATAACATGCCACTATATGGTAGATAAATGTACTTTGGCCTACATCACAAGGTTCTATAGAGTACTCAAATCAGATTGAATGTACTATGGTGTACCTTATATGGTAGTATAGGGTAGATGAAGGACCTATGAACATTATTATAGGGTACTCCAATCACATGAAAAGTGCTATTGAGTACCTAATGTGGAAGCATACGGCATTTTAGGTATAACAATGGAGTACCTTCATATTAATAAAGCTACTATTATACCTTAGGTTGCTACATGTACCAAATGATATACCTTCAGCAAGTTACTAGAGGTATTGTATGAGGTAAAACAAATGGAATACCTTCAAGTACTATAAGTAGAGTACATTACACCTGAGAAAATAGAGAGGCACAAAAGACATTAGCAACGGTTTAAATTTACCTGAGACTCATCGAGAAGATGCATTGGATGTTTGATAACACTTTTTCTTCCAATCCTCTTCCGACATATATCCTTTTTGTTTGGGTGAAAACTAGAGTCTCTGAGCTCCAAACGACATAAACTAGATCTCTTACTTCACCTGTGACAATGTTACCTTGAGGCAATTATCTTTGACATGCACTCAATGGCAAAACTTCCTCATCATCTTTAATCTCAAGACGATAATTGGCTGCAGCAATGTTTCTCCGATGAACACTCAAAATACCTGCTATCCTTGTATGGTTCATTTGTGTTGTGCCATCGATATTATTCATTACCATCATCAAAGAAGAGCTCATCTGTTGAGCGGGGCACCTTGAGCTGGCTGAGGGTGTTACGGATGCTAGATAGAAGAGTGCTTTCAAAATTAGCTATTGATGTTTGCAGATCCTTAAAAGTAGGATGGAGCAAGTGTTGATGGAATAACTCTGTCTGGATACTTCTTGTAAGCCCTAGTGTCTGTGTGCGCCAAAACTTTGCCTTAGCTGAACAAATCTACTTTCTTGATTTGGCTTCATCCATTAAAGATGGATCTTGCAACCTGCTGCTTTCTTTTTCTTTCCTTCTCTATTCTCATTTCTTAGCAGCCCAATACTCATGCATAGAAGCGGTGTCCATGCTGTGAACACTTGCATTCAGCTCCATAGTCCAATCCCTGTTTAGGCAGCCTTGCACAGTAGTCCAATCCCTATTTGGACAACCTTTCTCATTCACCATGCCAGGAGAAGTAGTTGTGAATTCCATGCCTTGAGGATTATCCATGTTTACGTAGCCATATTCTCATGCTAGGATAACCATTTGTATTCTCTGGTCAATCTGTGAATTCCATGCTGGCAAGAGTGTGGGTAGTGTAGCGAGTTAAAGAGCTACAAACTAATAATCGGCTATGTTGTGGACGAGGAAGAAAGATAGAAGAGAGAGAGAGAGAGACAGAGAGAGAGAGACTCGTCTATAATCATTACATAGATCTATATATGCTGATACAAACCAAATGTTTTTTTACATAAAAGAATTCCCAAAAAAAAAAGATAAAAACGAATTTCCCAATAAAGTGGATAAAAAAGACTTCCCCAAAAAATGCTAATTTTCTACCCAAGAAAAAGTAGTGTCCTTGACAGTGCATATTGTACCACCAAACCATGCTTTCAGCCATCTACACAATACACTATATAGCTACACATTAAGTACTTCCCATAGTAATAAATAGTAATAAAGTGTCCTACTTATTTGTAATATTATGTAGCTATTTAACTCTATGTGCTATGTAGTGTTATCTAGTAAACTATGAGATACTATATACTTATATGGTGGAATATAGTTTTATGTGCTATATAGTGGTAGATGGTAGTATATAGTTCTTTACACTACAATGTTGTATGCACTATATAACTCTATACTGTCATATAACTCTATACTTTGTAATTTTTCATGAATTACACGGGCATTGGTAATTTTACCTTTCATATTCGTCACTTGTGGGACTTTTATTCTTTCTTCAACCTTGCCACTCATATGGACTCTCCCATTCTGCCATCATAAACTAATGAATATTCTCTAATCTTTCCGATGGGGGGCAATCTCTACAATCAAGCTTGAAGCATCTAAGTCCTCAAAAGCATAAGAGCAATTGCAATTGCAATTCCTGGTGCCATCATGAGAAGGTTCCTAGAGGCTTGTTGTGCACACAAGGATTTAAAAACAAAGGACTAAGGCTTCCACCTTGCCAAAATTCCCAATGGTTGGCGTTGGATACAATGAGAACTTCCGATTGCTTCATACCTCGTAGCACGAATCAAAACATCAAAAATTCCAACCTTGTTTTTGGTTTCTTCATCATTGCCAACTTTGGAACTTGCATCTACCCAAGATATTTAGCAATTATTGCAGCCCAGCAGAAGGTGAAGCCTCCCGTAGACATTTTGAAATAAAATGTAAAGGAAGTCACTATGGCCCTTTAATGAAGGGACCCATTTAGTAAACAAGCTGGCTCTCCGCCTCTGCAAACCATGGCACTCCCTTCCAATGAGAGACAGAGAGAGAGAGACCAGCTATTCTTTCCACCCACATGGCTCGACTCGAGAAAATCATGCCCTTTCTACACTCGCCCAAAAAGCCTCCATATCAACACTCCCATTTGATGCATACTCCCGTTCTCGCGAGAGGGAGTGCCAATAAAGGCACAAAAGAACTTGGTATGTCTTTCTTCCTCTTGTTTTACATGTGTGCCCTTTTTACAACAGGCTCAAAAAACTCAAATCTCTCTCTCTCTTCTCTCTCTCTCTCTCTCTCTCTCTCTCTCTCTCTCTCTCTCTCTCTCTCTCTCTCTCTCTCTCTCTCTCTCTCTCTCTCTCTCTCTCTCTCTCTCTCTCTGGGGAATGCCAAAAAAGGCACAAAAAGCCTTGGGCACCTTTCTTCCTCCTCTTGTTTAAAAACACCAAAACGTATTTCAAACGGTATATGCCACATTATTTTCAAAGGAGTTCACTGTCTAAAATTGTGACTGTTTCAGGGGCTAACTTCGGCCTTTTCTTCATGTTGTGATGAATCCCAAGGGGTAGCTCATGTCTATATGCAAAAAGAGCTTCACCTCCATCCCAATAGCTCCAATATTCCTTTGCGCCAACGTCCAAATTCCATTATTATGTAAAACCTTGCCCCATACAAGAGCTTGAAACACCAACAGTTTCATGAAAGCCTGTGTTTGCAACATGAGGTTCTACTAACAGAAAACTTGGAAATAAGGTAAGTGGAAGAGCTATCAGATAATAATATGTAATACAACTTTGTTGCAGAGTAGCATACAGACACAACAGCAATTGTCGAAACCCTGGTTTGCTAATCAGCGGTAACTGATAAGAAAATCCTGGTTTAGTTTTTTATGTTGTGAGAAGAATAGTATCAACATAAAAACAAACAGCAACTCAAAAAAGTTAGTGGCCTCGCTATGTCATAATGTTACTTGGCACAAATTCTGACTAAAGACAATACCAATATCATCCTCAGTTGCTCAATGTCAAGGTGAGAATCCTACCAAAACTTTGACTTTGAATGCCCACAAGTCCTAACCCAGTTTCAACTCACAAGTTTAATATTTTTGGGTACTTTGGGGTCCTTTTGGTACTTTCTGTAGGAACATCATATGTATATCTGTGTGCTACGAATTGTGATGTACATATTAGGTCTTTAAGTACCATGTTTTGACTTGAGGTACTTTACTTTTGGTACTTCAATATTTCTGGGACTTTGGAGACCTCATTTTGTACTTTTTGGTACTTTATATTTTTACTTTTGTGCTTTGGGTACTTCACATCTGGTAGTTTTATTGTTTGGAACTTTTCATACTGATTATTTGGTACTATTTACTATTTGGTATTTAACATTTGGTACTATTTATTGTGTACTAGATTGTTGTGCTTTTTGGTAGGAGCATGATATACTTAACAAGTACTTTAAGGTATTGTCTGCTAGTTTTGCTACTTACCATATTGGTTACTGTTTTCTATTTGGTACTACTTAGTGCTTATTAGATTATTGTCCTTTGGTACAAGTTGGTCCTTTAGGTACTCTGAACATTGGTACAGTTTACATTTGGTATTGTCTGCTATTTAGTACTAGTAATTGTCATGACATTTACATTTGCTGTTGTTTACTTTTCTCTAGGACACTACTTTGGTAATATTCACTGTCATGACATTTCCATATGTGACATGCAGAGGAAATGTGGTGTCCTCGAAACTGAGTGTGAAGAGGCTCAGATCCAGAGTGAATTTGTCAGAATGATAATTGCAAAATTCAACTAAGGAAGAACATTCATATTATTTCCAAGGCCCCAGATCAAGGATGAAGACAAGACAATCTATGCTTTAGGATCTTCTGTTGCTTGTGGGGAGTGCTTGGACTCCATCCATGTGGTTGGTTCTTTCATGCTGTGGCTGTAGGCACCAATACCACCCTCTCTATTTCGTTGCCACTCTAATGAAAAAAGACATTTGTGCGAAAGGTGGATGCAAGGAGCGCATCTCCGAAGTGGCCAAGACCTGGGCTCACAACAAGGGACGTGTTCAGAAAAGTAAGCAACCGTCTTCGTTCTTGTTTTGAACAAAATTTTGGTTTTTCTTATCGTAAAATGTTTGTTTGTTGGTGAACTATGTAGAATACGAGGTCAAAGAGGAGTATACGGACAACCATGTTGCAGACAAGCACTCCAAGGTTGGACATATGTTTGATAAGGAAATGGCAGATGGTGGTAAGTTCTATGATGTGGATATGCACGAGGTTGCTACACGCACATTTTAAGGCATGTCAAATGAAGTGCAATCAGACAAGTTAGATGAAGACAAGGACACCACCACAGGGGCCCATGAGGGAGTAAATGACCGCAAGGAAGAGCCGGGCCATGACGTGCTACCAAATCAAAGGTGGTGTGCTTGGTGGTGCTTTGGTCGATGTATAGCAGCCAAACAAGGCTTTTTGGTGGGGGGGGGGGGGGGGGGGTGGCACATGGTAGAGGACAAGGGAGAGGTATAGTATGTGATTGAAGGATTCCTTCAAATCTTTCAATTCATGGATTTTATTTTGACGAGTGACTAGGATGATTAGGATTGCTATCTAGAAAAAATATAGAGTTTGTAGTTACCATGTCAAAGTAACTATTTAAAGCCTTGATTAATGTAGCCAAAAAAAATCTTAGATTAAGAAGTATACTTTAGCTATTTCGAACTAGAAAAATTGAAGCTTTCTACTAGTTTCAGCGTTTGCTTGTCAGTTTGCCACATAATACACACTTTGTTCCTAGTTGGGCAATCAATGGTTGGGGCAAAGAGTACTTTGCCTAAGGAGGCTGCTAAATCTCCCATATAGGGCCATAAGAAGGCAAGCAACTCCACAAAATCTATGAAGATGATACATTTAAAAAACATCTCCTCTTTGCAAGGAAGCTGCCGGGTGTGTTTGTATACAGAGGATGTTTCCGAATGTAGTTACATATGTTTGTAACTTGCAGGATGGCAACATAGGGTTTTTGGGCATGCCTTTCCCCAACCTAACATCTCGAAGTGGTTAGGGGCTTTCGGAAGAAGATTTCACTTGTGTGAATTGACCCCTACCAAGCTACCGTTTACATCGAGCGGAGCCACTTGGAAATGCCACCATCACTGATCAATGCGGCTCATGTGCATGCATGCAACACCCAACACAATGCCCATGAAATGGAAAGGGGGAACGAGCCATAACTCCTCTCTCTTCCCTTTCTCAATGAAGACCATCTCCCCGTATAAGTACCCTAACACCTCATCCCCAACACTCGTACGTGGGATTTTTTCCACCATGTGCCACTTCCATGAGAGATCCCCCCCATGGGTTATTGGAATCCGTAAAATTTTCAAAAGAAAACCTTTTTTTTGTAGTACTTTGAACCACAATAACTTTCTGCTTTAGAGTCAGATGGACCTCTTGTAAAGCCGTAGTGAAACTCTACTTTGTCGACTTTCCATTTTTAGAACCCCATTGCAATTGCAAGTTGAAAACCAAAAGGCATTTAACAGAAGCTCCCAAAATGGGATAAATTCACTTGCTTGCAACCTCATTGCTAGATTGCTAACTGCCAACTTCCCGTCACAATATCTTGGTGCTTGTAGCCTTGATTGATGAGTTGTCACTTTTGACTAGCTTCAAATACCTTATACACCCTCTGTAAACACTGAAGACTTGAGAAAACATACAATGGCACATATACCAAGGTAGTCAAAATGGTGTAGAAGCGGTCCTTGACAAAACTTCAATTGCTCCTATGTTTACCGTCCCGGTTCGGATTGTAGATGTGAAAAGATCGACATGATCCATAAATTAAACACTTTAGTCCTATTTATTCACATATGCCCTGATCATCATCCGTGCAATCCTGTGAGGATCTACAAAGCAGTTTCCCCTTTAATGCAAGATCATACACCTTGTAGATTGATGAGCCATCTAGGAACCAACCTAGAGAACATCTTGAAGACCACCTTTTGCTACATAATCAATGCATTATGAACATCTTGAGTAGCCCTCTTGATTATCCCCAAATAGAGCTTCCTAGCCTAAAAACCAATAAAGACATGCATCCCTGGATAGCCCTAGTTGTACCTGATCTTCGTACTTGCTTTTTCACCTTGGCACATGCACTGGTAGATGCACATGGCCTTGCGTGCTCCTTATTTTAGCTACACCAATGATGCTATATAATCATGTGAGTCCATGTGAAGGGTGGACCACCACAAGCCTAGTGCAAGAATGGTGCACCTTCTAGGCTTCTAGTGATCCTGATAAATAAATAGCATGCTCTTTCTCCCTCTAGGCACTTTTTAGAACTTATAGATACGAAGTTTCAAGCGCACATATCTCGAAGTTTGCAACCAAACAATTGCAGCATAATTATTCTCTAAGATTGTGGTATTTCCTCGACTCTATGATTGTGCTTTTGGATTTCAATTGATTCACATTAACCATGTTATCCTCGAGACAATGGTAGATACGCTCTAAATACGTATCCCATATAATTTTGGCAATCCCATAGGGTGATATGATACAATGTTGAGTGTTTGCAAAATTTGTTGTATTTTCAATGGGTGCAAGCATGGACAAAGTCTATCACATCTTGTCTCATGTGGGCCACCATAGACCTTGGAATTAAAGCACCCTAGTCATGGGTTTGGGTCTAGGTGTTGCCCACATGGAAACCTATGGGAATGGTGCACAAGGAGAGAATACTTGTTGGGGCATGACACTCTTTTAAGGATCAATTCATCATGCTTCTAATACAAATGGCCTGCTATTAGCTGGTAAGCATAGCGCTCTCTTAAGAATCATGGTGCATGTTTATTGAAACTGGGAGGTATAGTAGTAGTGGTGAGGAGCATCACAATGTTCTTGGTCCATTCTGGAACCCATTCAATGGAAAAGAGTAAAGAACGGGGAAGGTCATCATTCACCCGGATGGGATCCTGCCCTGAGGTTAATTTAGAAAAGTGGTCTACGTGTTGGTGCTTTCCTCTTCTTGACCGCCACCTCAAGATTGAATTCTAGCAAAATTATAAACCAACACACTATCCTACCCATGTTGCATTGTTTGTGCTTGATGGTTGATGAGCAAGAAAAAATAATTTGCAAGCAAATGGCGTTAAAACTTCTCTACCTACATTGATAGTGTTGAGCTTATATGTAAAGCTACTCAATATATGGCTTCTCTATGTATGGCACCCAGGTCCCCTCTATATATACATCATCTCATGTCATGAAAATTATTAGCATCGTTAATGAAATAATTACGTTCACAATGCCATAAGATATGGTTCGCGACGCCACTCTTTTGACGACATATATACGCACGACAACATATGGTACATAAAGTATAAACGTAAAAGTACAAAATGTGTGATTACGTGATACAAATGATATGTGTATATACAAATGATATGTGATTACGTGATACAAATGATATGTGTATATACTACATAAAACAACATTTATCAATGTAGTGATCAATGAATACCATCAAAGTATTAACAAAATATCATCATTATATCAATAAAAATGAATAAATGAGCATGGTATCAACGAAAAGCATCATGATATCACCGAGAATAATCATTGTATCAACGAAACAACATTATGGCATCACCGAGAATAACCATGGTATCAACGAAACATCATGATGGCATCACCGAGAATAACCATGGTATCAACGAAACAACATCATGGTATCACCGAGAATAACCATGGTATCAACAAAACATCATCATGGTATCAACAAAAATCACCATGGAATCAACGAAACAACATCATGGCATCACCGAGAATAACCATGGTATCAACGAAACATCATCATGGCATCACCAAGAATAACCATGGTATCAATGAAATATCATCATGGCACCACCGAGAATAACCATGGTATCAATGACATATCATCATGGTATCAACGAAAATCACCATGACCAAAGTATTAACAAAACATCATCATGGTACCATCAAAATCACTATGGTATCAATGAGAAATTATCAATAAAACGACGTAAACTATATCTCTAAAAGAATAATTATACGAGAATCAATGAACGAGTATATCATATAACAAAAGATCATGTACCAACAGTAGCTCGATAGAATTTGGACGATCATCAACGGCTCGACTGAATCGGAACGATGTGTAACTGGCTTCTGCAGCAAAGTTACGTCAGTAACAAATATATGATTGATGAAGAAAAATATAATTGAGAAGTTTTCAATTATGAGAAAAATCAAAAGCAAAAAGTAAAATTTTGATTTTCAAACATATTCGCAGTCCGAGACGATAACCCAAAATCGGTGCAGAATTTAGAGAAACTTCCTTCTGCAAAGTTATAGACCACATCGATTCCGGTCTTCCATAGCGGGTAGTTTCTTCTGAAAAGTTGTAGAACACATCGATTCCGGTCTCTCACGCGGGTAGTTTCTGGAAAATCGTTTTCAATAAGCAGAAAAATAAAAAACAAAAAACGGAAATTGCTTTTTATGTATGTACGCAGTCCATAGTTGGACATAGTTGGACCATAGTTGGACACTAAATGGCCAAGAATGCTGCCATGCCTAACTATCAGCGTTCGGAAAAAATGTGTCTCAGCTTAATATGGTGCCGTTTTCAATTTCAAAAATGCCGGTTGACGGCAGGGGGGAAAGGAGAAATACCGCCCCAAAATAGAGAAAAATAGTGTAAAAACCCGAAAAAACAACCTAACTTTCTAAAATTTCCTCTTGACAAAATGAAAGAAAGGAATTTTGTATGTTTGGAAAAATGATTTTTTCCGAACACTGCTAACCATAGAGTTTTAGTGTGGCATTGTCTAATTTGGCTCTAACTTTAACGACACGCTTTACTTTTAAAAAAAGCATAAGAATGGCTAGCGGAGGAGTTTGCGCCGCGTTAATGTTTCTAGAAGGCATTTTCCAGTATCATAAAAAGCAAAGTTTACGCGGAAAGCAATTAGCAATAGCCGTGCTAAAAGGAGGGTTTAGGGTTATAAAAGGAGGCCGTGCGGCCATTTCCATTTTGTGGCATAAAACTCGAGCAGTTGCAGGTCGGTGCTTCCTACTCAGATTATCGTCTCCAATATCCCTCCACCATGGCCAACCTTAGGCAGACGCTTGCAGGTATACGCAAAAGGTCTGCAGATCAAGAGGATCTCTTGCAACGTCATGATCAGCAACCGAATATATCATCATCACCAGCAGCGCCTTATTATAATGAGAAGCAACGGCTGACTAGGCGACAGCCCAAGCTCAGGAGCCGCATCCGCAAAGACAATGCCTTCCTCGCGAAAGATGAAGGCTCTGTGCCTGTGCAACAAGACGTCGATGATGCGTCAGCTAGGGATCTGCATATTAATGAAGGCGCCCCGAGCTCTATATTAAGTAAGGATTATGGTATCCTGACGGACATGGAGGTGGCATCCATCTTCTTGAGATTTATAAGGGGGGTCAATAATATTGCGAATTCCAAGCTGCAAAAGCTATACAAGCAACGATGTCGTGCTGGCTCTGATGATCATCAACAGCATCACGCCATGGCCAACGTCAACAAGCTAACCAGTACAACAATTGGATCCAAGCAGATCAAGCGACACATGAACATCGGCTCATCAGCAACGTCTAAGCAAGGCCAGCATAAAGATGTTCGCCGGATCATTGAACGGGTCGCATTGACACCGGAAGGTCCAATTAGAATCAAGCTCGTTAATTGCTGCAGCTAAAGTACTGGAATGAAATAAAATAGCTATAAATTGTATTGCATAATGGAGCTAGGGTTTTGGTTCTTAAGGAGGCCTTCACGTGCTGCTGACAAATTAATCATGTATAACAAGCTTACTTTGACTTGTATTAAATTAATGGCATTACTTTGACTTGGATCAAATTAATGGCATTACTTGCCTTGGATCAAATTAATGGCATTACTTGCCTTGTCGACGTAGTTTCTATCCCTGATTGAAATTCCAATATTTAATTTCTCCAATTGCAGTTTTTTCACTTAATGGACACCCAGCTTTAGATGAGATTATGGTAATAGAATTTGGCTCGCGTTTCCTCAGGCTTCTCTTAATTAAGATGATCCTGTTTATATAATTTTCTTTATTAACATCCATTAATTAAGTGGTCCCACTGAAACGTTCTCTTGAATATTGATTTTACGTGGAAAATTTCCATATCGTTGTCCCACGTAGCATACGTCTTTTTCATCAAGGGAAAACGTACTGTAGATTATCATGCCTCCATGAAACATGCATCCCACATGGGTCCTTCACTTTCCATGAGGCAAAGCAGGTTTTGAGGTTTCAGAGCGACGAAACACGTTTTTAATGCTCAGATTAATGTAATGGCTAGATATCGACCATGCAAAAAACTCTACTTCGCATACAACAATTGTGTTTGGACATGCCAAGATTGAAGCTCTCGGACCTAGAACATAAGAGTTTGGCAAGGTGATCGTTGGCGTGCTTCATCCACAAATTAAGAGTGCACAATGCCAAATAACAATCAAATTGCAGTATACTTCATACAAAGAGTTTGTGTACAAGATATATTAAGACGAAGGGTAGACTAGGTAAAAAACCACACAATGGAAGTGTGGATTTGGAAGGGCCAAGGAGGGGTCCCAACAACGAAAAAAAGAGGCAACCCCCGTCCCCTCCCAAAAAGAAAAAAAAAAGAGGCCTATTGGGCTACTACCATAGGAGCATGATCAAATGATAAAGATGGTCACCCCAAGGGGCCATGTGTTGAAGTTTCACTTTTTCTCCCCCAGATTCTTTCCATCACGCTAGAGCTCAGTGCTTCTTGATGCTTCAATATGGCACGGATCTCTAAACCTACCTTCTCTATTAGCATAATCAACACATTGTTTGAAAGCTTCTCTATCCTTGTCACCTGAGAGCAATTGTTTGCATACCGTTTTCAAAGTCTCCCATGACCTCTCTGTTAGAGCCTTGACTATGTAGTTGAAATTTTGGAACCAAAATAAATGCCGCTCCATGCAAACGTGTACGCATTTGGGCCCAACATCTTTTTGCAGCCCCTGTTACTTGTGCCTTTTCTCTAGTAAATTGGTTAAACTATTTTGTATGTCTACTAGCTTACGACATCAACCAACATCTTTCTGTAGCCCCTATTGTTTGAACGCATTTACATGGAAAGTAATTAGCGGTAGCACGTAGGGTTTAGGGTTATAAAAGGAGTCCGTGCGGCCATTTTCATTTTGTGGCATAAAACTTGAGCAGTTTGTTGCAATATTGCCCATCGGTGCTTCCTACTCACATTGTCAATATCAAGTTGTTGTGCGCCTCCAATATCCCTTCACCATGTCCAACCTTAGGCAGACACTTGCAGGTATACGCAAAAGGTCAGCAAATCAAGAGGACCTCTTGCAACGTCATGAGCAACCGAGTATATCATCATCACCAACAGCTTATTATAATGAGAAGCAATGATTGACTAGGGGACAGCCCAAGATCAGGAGCCGCATCCTCAAAGACAATGCCTTCCTCGTGAAAGATGAAGGCTCTGTGCCTGTGCAGCAAGTTGATGCTGCGTCAGCTAGGGATTTTCATATTAATGAAGGTGCCCCGGGCTCTATATAAATTTTTTGGTGTCAATAGGCCTTAAGAGCTCCACATAAGGCTTGTCAATACCACATACCTTCTCTATATTATGCCAAAAAATCAACCATTGGATAAGATGCATAAAACTTTGGGTAGCACCTTGATAACTTGGATACTTTTAGATCTCTTCTAGGGCTGTATGTAGGAATTATATAGTTTACATTTTTATACAATCTCAATATACCTCAGAGTTGTGGAAGCAAGATAGTGTTGGCAGTGTCCTGTCCAACACCCAAATCGGCGATAATGCATCTGAGCCATACAGAGTCAACCGTAGTTGTCAAGACTGCCCTATACTCAGCCTCACAACTAGAAGTGGCCACAGTAAATTTCTTCTTTCTCAACCATGATGTACGTGAACTGCCAAGCATGAAATAAAAACCACTTGTGAACACCTGCGTGTCAAAACAACCAGCCCAATTTCAGTTCGAAAAATCATGTAAGTCTGGCGTAAATGATCCCCCCTTGGGATAAAACTAGCCAAGATATAAAGTCCCACTCAAGTAGTGGAAAATCTTTCTGAAGTACTACCAATGCTTAGACCTTGGGATATGCATCAATCTGCTGACCTGTGAGACTGCAAACTGAATATCCAACCTCGTGTTGCATACATAAATGAGGCAGCCAACAACAATTTGGTAAAGAGTGACATCAACAAGATCACCAACATCATGTAGACTTAACTTCAAACCAGCTTCCATGGGAGTGGCAATAGGTTTGCAATCCTCAAGTCCAAACTTACATAGCAATGTCTCTATGTAGCTTCTTTGACACAAGGCAATACCACCATCACACTGCTTAAACTGTATGCCCAAGTAATGATGCAACAACTCCAAATCTTTCATCTTGAAAGTAGCATTCAAATCAGCCTTGAATTCAACAATATGTGCCTCATTGGGATCAATGATCAGCAAATCATCCACATAAAGAACGAGCATGAGAAGTACATTGCCCTCATGCTTGACATACAATGTGCTTTCTATTGGACTGTTACAAAAGCCTTGTTTGACCAAATGAGTGTCAGCCTTCTCATACCAAGCACGAGGAGATTGCTTCAATCCATACAAAGATTTGCTACATTTTCACACCTTATTCTCTTGTCCTTTCTTGACAAAATCGCGAGGCTGCGTTACATAAATTTCCTCAAATATGTCACCATTCAACAAAGCAGTAACAATGTCGGATTGATGTACATCCCAACCAAAATGAGTTGCCAAATGCACATACAAAATGCACAGTGGTCATACAACAATTGGGAACAAAAGTCTCTTCATAATCTATACCTTTTTGCTGTGCATAACTCTTTGCAACAAGTTGAGCCTTATAGCGATCAATCTCACCATCCGGCTTGTGTTTTAACTTGTAAACCCACTTTGTTCCAATTGCCGTTTTTCCAGGAGGCAAATCACATAAAGTCCATGTGTCATTTTCTATAAGTGCATCATATTCTGATTGCATGGCAGCCATCCAATTTTTTTAATTATGTGCTTCATCAAAAGACAGAGGTTCCTCATTATAATGTAAGCTAGACACAGCCAAAGAATAACAATCTGATGCATAAGATGCATGGCGAGAGCCTGAACAAGTGCGACTAGATAAAGGTGCATCCAATTTACTATCATGCAATGTATGCACCAGCCATTTTGGCAATACCTCTATCCTGCTCATTGTCAGCCCTTTCCTCATCAAGTACATCATGTACATCTGCATCGGTAATAGGATGATGTATAACACTTTTTGAAACCCCCATAGGCTATACATTTGCCTCATTGGAGTTTACATTTGAACTTCCACCACTAAAAAGAGGCAGCCAGGTGTCATAAATGTCTTGTGAGCTTACATTGTTGTCTCTGGTACATGACAGTAAGGGTTGAACATAATGCTTTGTTTGTGGATGATACAACTTGTAACCTTTGCTTTCAACACTATAACCACAAAAATACATTTGATAGCCTTATCATCCAATTTTCTACGCTATATTTGTGGCACCAAAGCATACGCCAAACAGCCAAAAACATGCATGTGCTCAATAGATAGCTTTCTATCATGTCATGCTTCATATGGAGTCATAGACTACAATGCTTTTGTAGGACACTTGCTGAGTACATAAGTGGCACACATGACAGTCTTGAGCCAACATGAATGTGGTAAAGCTTGACTTTTGACCATACATTGTGCCATCTTCATAAGAGACTTCTTTTTCCTCTCAGCAACACCATTTAATGGAGGTCAAAATGAACCTGAATCAAAAATCTGGGTAGACTAAGCTTTAAGAGCTATCCCAAAAAAAAATTCAACCTGCCAACGCTCACCAAAGCGAATGCTTAGAACTGACTACGTAGAAACCTTTCCCTGATGGCCATTTTTGAGTCAAATTCGTTAATGATTCTTCTTGCATAAGCAGCTAGGGTTCCCAGTTCTTCTTCAATAATTGTAGATACATCCCTTGAGACAATGTGTTTTATGAACTCTGAGGCATCTATGAATCTCTAATGTTTCTGATTAGCTACATGCTTTTCCACATTTTTTATGCAATGTTGCATTTAATTAGTCAAGAAAAGACATGCATAAACAAGGTCAGTCTCAACATATCTTTTAATTTGCTGCATAAGTCTACTCATAAATAGCTTGAACATAGGATGCCTCAACAAAGAGTTATTTACCATAAGTGAATGTTGGAGACCAACATTATTAAACTCAAAATTAAGCACATCAGATAAGGAAAAGACACGAGGGATGTGGTCTGTCATGGAGCATTTTATAATCAACAACGAAATCATCATCAGTAGGCAACCAGTGAGTAGAACAAAAATAAATTCTTTCAAGCCAGGACCAAGAAGACAGATGAGATTGTGAATGGAAGGTAAATCCTTGGTTTTGGTATGTAGTTTCTAGCGAAGCATCCTGTAAATTACCTGCACTCACCATTCTCTCCCTAGGATTACTTTCTAGCTTGTTAATAAGAGAGCCAGTAGAGGTGATATCCTGCCTTGCACATACCATGTTAAAGTCCCAAGCCATAATTCAATGAGATAGCTACAAGCCTACTATCCATTGCCAAAGATCACCCCTAAGTCTAGGGTTATTGTCTGCATAGACATTAATCAACATCATTTTGCCCCATTGAGTGGATATCTGAAAAACTGAGCATTGACCATTTGGATGATCCAGAATCCAGATGGGATGAAGAGATGTCTTAATGCAAGTAAGCTCCGGGGAATCCCCCTTTCTTTCCTCCATAGAAGCACTCCATACCTCTATAGTGCATAAGTTGCCTTGCCTTGTCTTTCCTTTTATGCTCTTGAACTAAATACACATCAATCTGACTAGAAAACATCCACTTATTAAAATTGTGCAACCTTGAGGGGTCATTCTACCCTTTTACATTAAAGGTTGCAAACTTCATACTGTTATGAACCATGTGTGTTTCCTCCTCACTATTTGTTTCTTGCATATGCACTTCTAGATGAATGCCTCATGGGTCGGTTTCATTGTTGGATATTTTTGTTTCTTGGCTAACTCATGGGTTTCCATGATGTTTTCTATGGCTACTGAGGTTTCACGAGATGGCATGTCCTCCATGAGGGCTTCATAATAATTATGTGAGATATACCCCAAGGAGAAGCCCCTTGATTTAAATAATTCCCAGGTAGCAGCTATGAAACCATCCCCATCTACCACTCTCTTGACTTTCTCTGCTGGTTTTGGATTTTTTGAAGATGATGGAATGTTACTCCCCACACTAGGTTTAAACAAAGTCTTGGGTTGGGTGGCTGCCTACCACTAGGTGTCCTTGCATAAAGTGGGGATGATCCACCTCCTTGTTATTGGTTGTAGACACTTTTCCTCTATCAACTTTGGAGACATTTTTCCCAAAGATCTGCTCTTGCGGGACCATATTTTTGCTCCCCAGATAAGATGGGATGAGGTGAGAGGCAGTAGATATTGTAGGGTAGTTTTTTGACAAATGTCGTGAGTTTCCACAATGATATCACAACCCAGCAAGATTCCCCGATTTCAAGTAAAACAAAAGCACTACAAGACGTCTTTAATGTAGCGACGCTCGTAGTGCGACGCTCAGATGGGGAAAAGCTCGGCCTCGCTATAGGCGTCGCTATGTAACAAAGACTATAGAGACGCTCATAGAGACACTTATAGTGACATTCATAGCGACGCCGACCCTTAAAAATAATTTGAGAGCACCAAAAACTCAGATCTGTATATCTGAGTTTCGGTGCTCTCTGCACAATAGGTATACCTTCCCCCCCCCCCCCCCCCCCCCCCCCCCTCTCTCTCTCTCTCTCTCTCTCTCTCTCTCTCACACACACACACACACACACACACACACACACACACACACTCACAGACACGAGGAGATGAGGGAGAGCGAGGTATGCTCCCTCCCTCTCCTCTCTCTTATATTCCCTTCCCCTCTTCTCTCTCTCTCTCTCTCTCTCTCTCTCTCTCTCCCTCTCCTCTCTCTTATATTCCCTTCCCCTCTCTCTCTCTCTCTCTCTCTCTCACACACACACACACACACACACACACACACACACACACACACACACACACACACACACACACACACGCGCGCGCGCGCGCACACACACACACACACACAGACATACACACAATGTGTGTGTGTGTGAGAGAGAAGAGAGAGAGAGAGAGAGAGAGAGAGAGAGAGAGAGAGAGAGAGAGAGAGAGAGAGAGAGAGAGACAGAGAGAGAGAGAGAGAGTTAAAGAGACATATAGAAGTTAAAGAGACATGTGTGAGAGAGAGAGAGAGAGAGAGAGAGAGAGAGAGAGAGAGAGAGAGAGAGAGAGAGATAGATAGATAGATAGATTTTATTATCGTCCTCGGAGGTCAAATATGACCTATGGGACCAAAGTTACATGTGATGTAGTATGTGTATGACTGATGAGTGACTCTCGATGCTCCAAAATTGTAGTGATGAGAGTCGCAATGGAGAGCCCACACTTTGGCTGGGAGAGGAAAGTGTGTAGGTCTAAGTTATGGCTGAAAATGTGAGAGAAGCCAGTTCGGATGTGATCAAAAGCTGAGCATTCTAGTAGTGTGTGGTACTCAGACTCTCGAACTTGCAGTGAGCATAATGTGCACAATCGATTTGACTCTTCTCCATTGCCCCAACGCCCTATCTCGCATCGAAGGAAATGGGAGCTAAGCCGAATTGCTGCGATAGTGCGTATCACGGACAAGGGAATAGGCTCAAGCATGTAAGTGTGAGTACGGTTTCCTCTCTCAGCGAAGAACATGGTTTTGTAGTTGGGGGCAATATAGGTGGTGTAATGTATGAAGCGTGACCCACCGGATTTCTCCCAAGCCGTATTAGAGAGAGAGAGAGAGAGAGAGAGAGAGAGAGAGAGAGAGAGAGAGAGAGAGAGAGAGAGAGAGAGAGAGAGAGAGAGAGAGAGAGAGAGAGAGAGAGGTTAAAGAGAGGGATAACGAAAGTAGAGAGAGAGAGAGAGAGAGAGAGCTAAATAAAGAGAGACAGCGAGAGAGAGAGAGAGAAATGAAATGAAATGATATATTTAACGTCTTCAAAATGCCGAAATCACTTATGAGACCAATCCGATAAACTCCTTGTGGATCTTATCTAATGTTGGGGTACAAACATACAAGTGAAGTAAAGTGGAAGGCTAAAATCATCATCAATTTTCAACATTGGGCGTTGTTTGAGAAAGTAGTGCATTGGTCGGTGAAGAGATTTGTCAATGTCCGCCTTGTAAATAGACATAATGTGTGAAGTTGAGGGTTGCCAAAAAAAAATTATCCTCTTTGAGGTCGTACGATGGAGCTGATGGTAGCAGGTCTTATGGTGTTTGTAAGCGGTGTTTTTGTCATAATTGGAGCAAACCATAGCCAAATCTTGTGCTTCCCCTTTCCCCCTTCTTGCATTTCCTTGCTCCAAGTTTCTGGTGCCAATTGTGTGAGTTGTGTGTGCCCCTCGGGCCATTTGTGTGTGAGGGAGAAAGAGAGAGAGGTGTGTACTATAAGATTGCTAAAAACGGGCAAAATCATGATGGTGTGTTGTCTCTCAATTGTGTGGAGTTTGTCTTCATTGGTAGGCGTTGGTGCACCCAAAGTGTGACAACCCTAGCAGAGGACATAGGCAGTGATGTGTATGCTTATAGATGCATGGCAGAGGGCTAGAACATATGGGAAGATCCTGGACAGATAGGTGGCAGCAGAGATATATGCTTTATGTGGGTTTTTAGACCCTAAAGGCTACAAGATGGGCCGGAAAAGGTGGTAGGTGAAGGAGGCTCAAGGTGATGGTTTCTAGCTCAAAAATGTAGAGCTTGAAGTGCTAGAGGAGCAAGTCCAGATGGCTCATCAAACGAAGCTACAAAGCGAAAGCCATGGCTATTCAAAGTTGAAGGTATTTGCAAATCTGAGACGGACAGAGCAGGTGATTCCAGGTAGTCCAAGTCATTTTGGAGCTATGGGTGTGTAGTGCTTGATTTATGGAGCCTGCTGGTCTTTTCAGATTGTCGTTTGGAACTTTGGAGGTCAAGATACTAGCAAATAAAGATTTGTCGGGGGCCAGTTCTGTGTCGGGTTGGTTGCATGGATAGATGTGACATCTAAGATTTTTGAAGCTTTTCTAGGTTTTGTATGAATTCTATGCAGCAAGTAAAGGCCATGGGAGTTTACGGCTCGTCAATCGGGCACCGGGTCGGTCAGATATTAAAGTTTGAAAATGATGGCAGTTGCCGGTCAGGTGGTAGCAAACGGGTTTTTTAGGCGCATCATTTGAGGGCACGGCAAAGCCAAAATGGTAGTGAGGTTTGTACAGTTCGTAGCCAACAAAGAGATCTATTGGTTGGAATTTGCGGCTCAATCACAGGGTTGGTGTGCACCAAATGGCATCGGATTGAAATGGTGAGAGGAGGAGAATTTTTATGCAATTAAAATTAAGAGTTGGTGAAGTTTTGACCATTGGGGGGTGATTTGAAGTGGATCTATCACGTATTTGTGGGTTAATCCCACATGATAAGTACGAGGTTGACTTGGTAGAGTACATAAGCACAAGGGAGACGTGCACTTATGTGTCGTGGTGTAGGAGTTGAGCTCCGAGGACTATTCACCATGGTGCCTAGAGCGCGCACAGCATTGTTGTGGTTGTGCCTGATGGACATGATGTTGACGTGGGGCGGTACCTGGTGGTTTTGTTGAAGCAAGTGGCGGATAGGCCCGTTATCGATGGCCGTTGACTCTGCAATGGCATGATGATGTGGTAGAGGCCCATCACGCGCCCGTAAGAGCCAAGTCATGCCTTGGGTTCCCAAAGGAAGTAAAGCCAAGAATATAAGAAGGGCATCCTCACATGCAAGGGATACCAAAAATAGACGAGGAACCAAAAAAGAGGAGTGCCCACGCTCAAGAGGGGCCCGTTCTTCCATGTGGGGGTTCTCTTTTCCGAGGTCAGTGAGACGGAAGGACCAAGGGATTCTTGAGCCGAAGTGTGGCTATGGAGTTGGTGTGGAGCTGAAGGGCAACCAGATTTTTGTGTTCTACTTGCCGATGCTTATGCCGGTTAGGAGCTATAGCTGTATATAGTCGTCTTTGTTGAAAGAAATCCATCATTATTGTGCATCTGGTGTCGATTCCCCTTATCCCTTCTCTTCTTTATTGTGTGCATGTGGTTTCGGGCGTGTGTAGGTAGTTGTGTCCCCCCTGATGGTCTGTTGTGCACAGAGAGGTTGAGAGAGGTTGTGTGTGTGGTGAAGGGATTGAATCGAGCTATACAAGGTGATTGGGCTTTGTTGGTGGTGTCATATTGAGTGTGTGCAAATGGTGGTGTGCAAACGGTGGTTCGTCAGTGAGTTGTGTGAGTTTTGAAGGTGGACTCTAGTGGATTGGGGTGTGTAGTGATTTTCTTGGGCTATAGAGAGGCAGATTACTCGGGTTTTGGGTGTGTTTCCCTTCCCCCTATCCATCTTCAAGTTCCCCACGGAGGAGCATTGATGCTCCGATTTGAAGTTTAAAGTGGTGTTTGGAAGCCGACAAACGGTTAGCAGATGGTCAAAATATTTGGAGGTTGTGTTTAAAGGTAGGAGAGATGATGTAGTCAAGCTTTGGGCCCATAATTGGAGGTGTTGAAGACCTTGAAGATTGGTTGGCAAATTTTGAATTGTGGATGATATTGATGCATATGTTGAGACGGATGCGAAAAAGCTGCAAATGGTGTCGTTGCTGATGCGCAAACAAGCAAAGGTTTGGTACAATGATTTGAAGGGTGATGATCAAAGTTCATGACACGAATTGTGGAGGCAGTTTTTGGAGCAGTTTGGAAAGGTGATTGCCCCGACAGAGGCTGGTGCTAAGTTGAAATTGGTACACCAAGAAGTAAGTAAGGATTTTTCTATTTTCCTTGAGGAATTTGAAGCTTGTTGGAAGTAGTTAGAATCCATGCATAAACAAGCGCCAAGGCATAATGCAAGCACAAAGAGTATCAACTCAACACTCGGATAAATAGATCTCAGCTAAGCATAAAACGCATAACTTTATATACAAGTGGTGAGCAAACATTGTGCTCAAATCACGTCCCACAAGTAGTGATGTTAATATGACAATTGTATAAATCTATACTTGTAAGCATGTAGAACCTATAACCAATGACTATTTGTAAAATGTAAGCATTAGACTCACCATTAGAATGTTCGTCAATCAAAAACAATGTATACCATAGATCTACCTATAGCCACTATGAGCATACATAAATCTCACTCCTACGACAGAGGATACAAGAGCACTAAATCCACATCCAAGCTAACAAAATCTATAAAAGTGAGAGTAAATACTTGATCAGTGTTAAAATGGGAGTAAATCAACCACTACACCATCCTAGAATCAAATTGCAAATACATGCAACATATGGCATCAGTAAAATCTCAAGTACAACTTAGTCATTCAAAGTGGCATGCCAAAAAATCATAGAAGTATAAATTAAGCCAACTAGGCACTCTGCTTAAACGAGAGACTCAGACTCTCATCCACAAATGTCATACAACGATCAAAAGTGATCAAATGCTCTCCAAACTCAATGAATAGAAGCAAGACATTGTTGTGAGCTCTCACAAAAAGTGCATAAACTTGTCCAAGACAAAACCATCTCAATCAAAAATCCACATGTGGCATACATACAACATAAGCATGGCATAAGCTCATTCCCATATGAGTAGCTCTTTGGAAAATCCACGTCTCTGCTATCTGTATACCCGTGAATCCATCACCTACGAGCTATCAAGAGCTCGATTTGTATTAGCATATGCATACATAACATAAATTCCACACATAACGAATGTGTGTTGGAAACCTCTATGAAAAACCACACAATCTAAAGCATAAAGCATCGACCAGAATGTTCGTCGGTTAAAAAATGCACAACTTGTAATCTTGCACACTATCTCGTTGATCAAAAACCTCATCGGTCAAAAACCAGACACATGGATAAGAAACCACTTGTCCGCATATGACATACATTTCCTCCGAGATTAGTGCCGGGGAAAAGTACAATCTAGCTCGCAAAATCCCTGTGAAGGTCAAGTTGTACCTATCATGGTGGCCGTAGACATCCGAGAGTCGATGTCGCTTGTCAAAAAAAACGTACTTCCAGAAGATCATTGGATCCATGTGTGTCATGGCATATCTGTGCACGAGAAGAAATCAAAACACTGGAAAAGAGCCTAGACCCACTCTCTCTCGCTCTCGCTATGTTGAGGAAGTGGGCAGATAGACTCGTTCCATCTACCTCTGTGTGTATCTATGCAAGAGAAGAAATCAAAACACTAGAGGAGAGACTAGACCCACTCTCTCTCGTTCTGGCTATGTCAAGGAAGTGACCAGATAGACGCTGTCTATCTACCTCTGTGTGTGTGTGTGTGTGTGTGTGTGTGTGTGTGTGTGTGTGTGTGTGTGTGTGTGTGTGTGTGTGTGTGTGTGTGTGTGTGTGTGTGTGTGTGTGTGTGTGTGTGTGTGTGTGTGTGTGTGTGTGTGTGTGTGTGTGTGTGTGTGTGTGTGTGTGTAGCTATTTAAATCTTAAGTAATAAGACATAATTGAATTTTTACATTCAAAAGACAGCTGGCCAAAGAATAATGAACTGATATGTACAAAAATAACTCAGTATCAGAATTATTTAGGTACAATTATGATTGTAGGGAAGAGGTCCTCTTTCACTAAGGTTGGTAGTAAAAAAACATCCCCGTTCCTCAGTGGGTATTTCATCACAATAATGTTGCTTGCCAAAGATAAGAAAACCCTCCAAGATAAGATAGAGTCCTTACCTACATCCATCCAACCAAGACAAAAATTCAATTAGCCTTGGATGTGTTTTACAGGTATCAATGGCCATGTCAGTTGTTATCCATGTCCATCTTATAGATTTTAATTACTTTAGCCAAGCTTAGGTTATTAGATTTTTTTAGCAGTCTTTACATATTCCTTCAAAAATCAATGGTACTAATCAATAGAGTATCAAAAAAAGACTCCATTTTTTCAAGTGGAACCTCATTTCGCGAGCCATATCTCGGTATTTATGCCATGTTTTGAGGGTACCAGCCATATATTTACCTTCAAACTTCCCAATTTTTCTCCATAGCTTGATAGCTATGCTTACACTAACAATAGCATCCATATACTTACCAAAATCAGAAATAGAGTATCAAGTGGAACTTTATGTCATGAGCCAAAGGTCAGTTTTTTACGCCAAAGCTGAGAGTAATCTCCATATACTTACCTTCAAAACTTCAAGTTTTTAAGTTCTTAGTATTCAATATAGTTCAGCATTGTTCAGTCCTGTTTTTCTCCAAGATACTTTCAAGCTTCCACCGTCATGGGTGCTAGATGGGTTAAAATAACCTTAACTCCTTCTCCCCATATGAAATCATGAGGGAAAGTATTATGAAGAAGTCCAAGAGTTTCCATATTGCATACAACAGAAAAGCCAAACGTATCCTTGTTGATGTCAGATAGAGTTTCATCACCAAAACAAACACAAGCTTTCAGAAAGTCCAAGGTTTCATTCACATTCCATGCGGTTACTAGCCTTAGCTATAGGCCAGAGCTAAAATGCATTAGCTATATATTTACCCCCCCTTTTTTTTAAGAAAACCCAAGTGATTCATCATACAAAAAATTGTAATGTCCGGTTACTGTTAGGCCCGCAAAAAGAAGAAGACCAGTGTCGGCTAAAACAGAGCCCCAAAAAAACCAGTGTTGGCTAAAACAGAGCCCAAAAAAAGCATGTATCGGCTAAAACAGAGCCCTTTCTTTTTTCTAAACATACCTTAGTTAGGTCGGTAAACGGCAAGACCTGCAACGGCTTAAGCCAAGCCAAGAAAACCAATGATGCACAGTTTTTTTTCTAAGACCAGTCGACATCAAATCTCCCCAATTTTTGCAATAGGTTCCATTAGGTGTGCTTTCAATCAGTCAGACGATGCCTTGCTACCATATTTAAGGGCTACAACAGTTTTTTGAAAAAAACCAGTCTACGCAGAGTACTTGCCCAAACAAATTCTTAAATTAAACCCCTAATGAATGTTATACAGTTCAACGCTATGCTATGAGAACTACTACAAGTAGTACCAACATAATTTTTTAATATTTGAAGCTTCAGGGGGGGGGGGGGGGGGGGAGGGAGGGGTGGGGGGGGGGGGGGGGGGGGGGGAGGGGAGGGATTTTAGGAGGAGGGAAAAACTAAAGCATTAAAAGTACCACAGTGTGTGTGTGTGTGTGTGTGTGTAGCTATTTTATCATAAATAATAAGACATAATTTGAACTTTTACATTCAAAAGACAGCTGGCTTCAGAGAAAGAGAAATGATAAGTACAAAAACAACTCAGGGTTAGAATTATCTTTGTACAATGTTTGTATGAATGAAGCCTCATTCCAGTATATAGATAGAAGTACTTCCCTTGCAATAGGTGTATGTATAATCCTGTATTGGACAATTGCTAAAAGCCAAAAAAAACCTTCCAAGATAAGATAGAGTCCTTACCAGCATCCATCCAAACAAGACAACATTTATATTATCCTTGGATGTGTTTTACAGGTATCAATGGACTATACCAGTTGTTATCCATGTCCATCTTTTAAAATTTTTTAAAAACATTTGAGCTTAGTCCAAAGTACTTATGTTCTTTTATATATAAGGTTCAAAAAATAAAAATTTAGTATTTTAGTCTTAGCGTAGAGTGCCATACCCCCTACTACTTCAAATGGTAAGTTACCCATCACAAAACAACTTTGAGTAAATTAATGAAGCTCGATCTGTGAAGAAGTTTAAAACTTGCTATAAACGAGTATAGACCCATTGTAGAATAAATTCGGAACTGATATAGTTTACAACGTAATCCGATCCTTCCTATTTACTATAAGTCACAAACTCCCATCAAATGGTGAATGTAAATAGAGTTTTGCATTATCCCGTCTTATCAAAAACAGGTGCTAATATGCAGTGTAACTGGGAAAAATCCCATAGGGTCGCCCAAAACAGCGTGTTTTAGCAGGCAAGGTACGGCAAAATAGGATTCCAAAGTACACCCAACCATAGGTGTTTCATACCAGTTTAAAAAAGAGACAGTTTTTTTCATGTCAACCAATTACAGCGACAGTACCAATCATAGAAGCCAATAGTCATCCAGGGAATACCCCCATCCCAAAGCATCTTACTGTAATGATAGCGACACATCCATATGCAAGAAAAAACCCCTTTGGGTTGTACCCAAAGCTGTAATGCGAGACACTTACCTTCACAATGGGCAGAGCTTTTTACCAAACCAGTGAGCCATTTATCACAAAGTTAACCGAATAGCTTAAAGTGTAAAGCGGTATCAATTACCATCCAATCATTTAAGTACAACCTTTCCAGAACAATTCTGTTAAGTGCATCCTTACCTTAGGCTAATATGCGTTTATCTGTAAAGAACCGAAACCCAGCTGAGGGGTTTAGCCAAAAAAAACCTTTAGTTAGTGCCATTTAGAGTAAAGCAACCATAAAGTGGTTTTTATCAAAAAACACAGCAGGTTATGCCCCCATATATTAAGCTGTTTCCAAGCATTGTCATGTGACTGAAACCAGTAATCACCGGGTTAGACCCTTCCTTTTTTTAAAATTATACCGTACAGTCTGCAGAAAAATATATATTGCATGGTCCAGCCATGTGGTAGTACCCCATTATCACAAGCAAATAAACAGTTTTCTCAGCGCAGCCAGAATGTCAGTAAGTTAAGCCCAAAGAATCAATCATTAACCATATGATGCTATGCATAGCCATTAAAAATTGGGGCTATAGCAATTAACAATACTCCTTAGTGGTGTTACCAAAGCAATGCCATCCCACACCATGGTTTTTACCGATTAACCAACTCATAGCATGCTCTATCAAGCCAAGTCAATCCACCCATACACAGAGAGTTGACTACATCGGCTGCAGACTTCATAGGCCAGCCATCTGGTTTCAACTCCTCATGAGTGAGGGTTCTCTTTATGATTACCTCTGCTCCATCGTGCTCACCTTTTCCATGTCCTGATGCTGAAAAGTTATGCATCATCTGCAGACCTGTCAACCAATAATGCCTAGCCACAAAGTAGAAAGGTCTTCATGCTTTAAACTGAGACACTGCACCATCTGACAACACCCAATGACGTCGTAAAGAATGGCCTTTCTGTTTCAACCACTTGTCATGAAGAAGAAAACAATGTTGTACAAACAAAGTGTCATGTATTATATCATCAGATATGTAAAAATGGAGTGTTTTTTCAACACCACCTCCTGAGTTTCTCACATAAGTAATGTGAATAAGTATTGTAACCTGATTAGACCACTAGTGCATGGACTTTATCTCATTTTCTATTTTAAATCGATAATTCTTGGCAAATTCGATGATCGAAACAACAGCATCTGATGGAAACTTGAGTAAGCACTCTTTAAATTGTTGTGCCTGCCACCAAAAAAATGTAGTTATGCTTGATGAAGCTCTTAAGATGAGATGAGAATGGGTCAATAAAAGTAGAGCATCTTATTTGTTGCACTACCAAGTCCTTTCTTTTCTTCTCAGACCCACCTGCATCAACTTGCCCAGTTGAAACATTTGTGAAGATCTTCACAGTGACCTCCCCACTATCCACTGAAATTTCATCAGGACACAATGTCAACCTGTTTATTCCAAATCTAGAGCAAATCCAAACGAGCATTTTTTTGCATAGTATTCTGCGTCATGAGCCTTTGGACATAAAAGTGATTCCCACATATCACTGATTCTATGAGACACTAATTGGTTTGCAGTACACTTACCTGAATCATCACTACAGCAAACGGAACATGTGCAGGCATGATCCTTTCCATAATGCTCAAACTTGTTTTGTCGCATCTGATTAAATGCCTCTTTAAAATATATCATTTGGACATGATATACACAGCAACACGTATATCGCTTCTTCATTTTTTGGACAAAGTAAGGCTTTAAAGCCTCAAAACATCTAAGAGAAATTTACACTTCTGGATTGGCCCTCTTGAATCTTTGGTACAACTCAATCTGTGACATTAAAACAAAACAAATTATGAGAGTAAAATATTAGCCATTTTGTACAGTACCATTTGGTTTTGTACATAAGCAAATGTGGAGTTGTAAAATATTAGCCATTTTGTACAGTACCATTTGGTACAGAATAGTACCTGTATAGTACCAATTTTTGGTACTGTATAGTACCAATTTTTGTATATTTGGTAGAGTACATTAGCAATTGGATTTTGTGCAGTACCAGATTTGGTATAGTAAGACATTAGCTATTTAGTACTTTACCATTTGGTGCAGTAGAGTACCAATTTGGTATTGTTCAATACCAAGTTTGAAACTAGTTTGGAAATTTCTTAAAGAGTACCTTAAATGGTGGTACTAGGTGGATGCCATAAATTACCAATTTGGTGGTATATAGTACCAATTTTGGTACTGTAAGACTTTATCAATGAAATATATTTTTGTTTTTGTACTAGGAAATGTACTATAGAGTACCTTGAGTAATGCTATAGGGTGGATGGGGATATTATGTAGTACATAACATGGAATTATATGGTACTCTTTAGTACATTTTAGGGTGCTCCATATAACATGCCACTATATGGTAGATAAATGTACTTTGGCCTACATCACAAGGTTCTATAGAGTACTCAAATCAGATTGAATGTACTATGGTGTACCTTATATGGTAGTATAGGGTAGATGAAGGACCTATGAACATTATTATAGGGTACTCCAATCACATGAACAGTGCTATTGAGTACCTAATGTGGAAGCATACGGCATTTTAAGGTATAACAATGGAGTACCTTCATATTAATAAAGCTACTATTATACCTTAGGTTGCTACATGTACCAAATGATATACCTTCAACAAGTTACTAGAGGTATTGTATGAGGTAAAACAAATGGAATACCTTCAAGTACTATAAGTAGAGTACATTACACCTGAGAAAATAGAGAGGCACAAAAGAAATTAGCAACGGTTTAAATTTACCTGAGACTCATCGAGAAGATGCATTGGATGTTTGATAACACTTTTTCTTCCAATCCTCTTCCGACATATATCCTTTTTTTTGGGTGAAACTAGAGTCTCTGAGCTCCAAACGACATAAACTAGATCTCTTACTTCACCTGTGACAATGTTACCTTGAGGCAATGATCTTTGACATGCACTCAATGGCAAAACTTCCTCATCATCTTTAATCTCAAGACGATAATTGGCTGCAGCAATGTTTCTCCGATGAACACTCAAAATACTTGCTATCCTTGTATGGTTCATTTGTGTTGTGCCATCGATATTATTCATTACCATCATCAAAGAAGAGCTCATCTGTTGAGCGGGGCACCTTGAGCTGGCTGAGGGTGTTACGGATGCTAGATAGAAGAGTGCTTTCAAAATTAGCTATTGATGTTTGCAGATCCTTAAAAGTAGGATGGAGCAAGTGTTGATGGAATAACTTTGTCTGGATACTTCTTGTAAGCCCTAGTGTCTGTGTGCGCCAAAACTTTGCCTTAGCTGAACAAATCTACTTTCTTGATTCGGCTTCATCCATTAAAGATGGATCTTGCAACCTGCTGCTTTCTTTTTCTTTCCTTCTCTATTCTCATTTCTTAGCAGCCCAATACTCATGCATAGAAGCGGTGTCCATGCTGTGAACACTTGCATTCAGCTCCATAGTCCAATCCCTGTTTAGGCAGCCTTGCACAGTAGTCCAATCCCTATTTGGACAACCTTTCTCATTCACCATGCCAGGAGAAGTAGTTGTGAATTCCATGCCTTGAGGATTATCCATGTTTACGTAGCCATATTCTCATGCTAGGATAACCATTTGTATTCTCTGGTCAATCTGTGAATTCCATGCTGGCAAGAGTGTGGGTAGTGTAGCGAGTTAAAGAGCTACAACTACATAATCGGCTATGTTGTGGACGAGGAAGAAAGATAGGAAGAGAGAGAGAGACAGAGAGAGAGAGACTCGTCTATAATCATTACATAGATCTATATATGCTGATACAAACCAAATGGTTTTTTTACATAAAAGAATTCCCCAAAAAAAAAGATAAAAACGAATTTCCCAATAAAGTGGATAAAAAAGACTTCCCCAAAAAATGCTAATTTTCTACCCAAGAAAAAGTAGTGTCCTTGACAGTGCATATTGTACCACCAAACCATGCTTTCAGCCATCTACACAATACACTATATAGCTACACATTAAGTACTTCCGATAGTAATAAATAGTAATAAAGTGTCCTACTTATTTGTAATATTATGTAGCTATTTAACTCTATGTGCTATGTAGTGTTATCTAGTAAACTATGAGATACTATATACTTATATGGTGGAATATAGTTTTATGTGCTATATAGTGGTAGATGGTAGTATATAGTTCTTTACACTACAATGTTGTATGCACTATATAACTCTATACTGTCATATAACTCTATACTTTGTAATTTTTCATGAATTACACGGGCATTGGTAATTTTACCTTTCATATTCGTCACTTGTGGGACTTTTATTCTTTCTTCAACCTTGCCACTCATATGGACTCTCCCATTCTGCCATCATAAACTAATGAATATTCTCTAATCTCTCCCGATGGGGGGCAATCTCTACAATCAAGCTTGAAGCATCTTAGTCCTCAAAAGCATAAGAGCAATTGCAATTGCAAATCCTGGTGCCATCATGAGAAGGTTCCTAGAGGCTTGTTGTGCACACAAGATTTAAAACAAAGGACTAAGGCTTCCACCTTGCCAAATTCCCAATGGTTGGCGTTGGATACAATGAGAACTTCTGGTTGCTTCATACCTCGTAGCACGAATCAAAACATCAAAAATTCCAACCTTGTTTTTGGTTTCTTCATCATTCCAACTTGGAACTTGCATCTACCCAAGATATTTAGCAATTATTGCAGCCCAGCAGAAGGTGAAGCCTCCGTAGACATTTTGAAACAAAATGTAAAGGAAGTCACTATGGCCCTTTAATGAAGGGACCCATTTAGTAAACAAGCTGGCTCTCCGCCTCTGCAAACCATGGCACTCCCTTCCAATGAGAGACAGAGAGAGAGAGACCAGCTATTCATTCCACCCACATGGCTCGACTCGAGAAAATCATGCCCTTT
>NW_028221389.1:103213-163213 GCF_014529385.1 Adiantum capillus-veneris
AGAGGAGAGGTTTAAGAGGGAGGGATAACGAAAAGTAGAGCGGAGAGAGAGAGAGAGAGAGAGAGAGAGCTAAATAAAGAGAGAGAAGCGAGAGCGAGAGAGAGAGAGAGAGAGAGAGAGAGAGAGAGAGAGAGAGAGAGAATGAGGAGAGAGAGAGAGAGAGAGGAGAAATGAAATGAAATGATATAATTTAACGTCTTCAAAATGCCGAAATCACTTATGAGACCAATCCGATAAACTCCTTGTGGATCTTATCTAATGTTGGGTACAAAATACAAGTGAAGTAAAGTGGAAGACTAAAATCATCATCAATTTTCAACATTGGGTTGTTGATGAAAGAAAGTAGTGCATTGGTCGGTGAAGAGCTTCGTCAATGTCCGCCTTGTAAATGGACATAATGTGTGAAGTTGAGGGTTGCCAAAAAAAATTATGCTCTTTGAGGTCGTACCGATGGAGCTGATGGTAGCAGGTCTTATGGTGTTTGTAAGCGGTGTTTTTGTCATAATTGGAGCAAACCATAGCCAAATCTTGTGCTTCCCCTTTCCCCCTTCTTGCATTTCCTTGCTCAAAGTTTTTGGTGCCAATTGTGTGAGTTGTGTGTGCCCCCCGGGCCATTTGTGTGTGAGGGAGAAATAGAGAGAGGTGTGTACTATAAGATTGCTAAAAACGGGTAAAATCATGATGGTGTGTTGTCTGACAATTGTGTGGAGTTTGTCTTCATTGGTAGGCGTTGGTGCACCCAAAGTGTGACAACCCTAGCAGAGGACATAGGCAGTGATGTGTATGCTTATAGATGCATGGCAGAGGGCTAGAACATATGGGAAGATCCTGGACAGATAGGTGGCAGCAGAGATATATGCTTTATGTGGGTTTTTAGACCCTAAAGGCTACAAGATGGGATGGAAAAGGTGGTAGGTGAAGGAGGCTCAAGGTGATGGTTTCTAGCTCAAAAATGTAGAGCTTGAAGTGCTAGAGGAGCAAGTCCAGATGGCTCATCAAACGGAGCTACAAAGCGAAAGCCATGGCTATTCAAAGTTGAAGGTATTTGCAAATCTGAGATGGACAGAGCAGGTGATTCCAGGTAGTCCAAGTCATTTTGGAGCTATGGGTGTGTAGTGCTTGATTTATGGAGCCTGCTGGTCTTTTCAGATTGTCGTTTGGAACTTTGGAGGTCAAGATACTAGCAAATAAAGATTTGTCGGGGGCCAGTTCTGTGTCGGGTTGGTTGCATGAATAGATGTGACATCTAAGATTTTTGAAGCTTTTCTAGGTTTTGTATGAATTCTATGCAGCAAGTAAAGGCCATGGGAGTTTACGGCTCGTCAATCGGGCACCGGGTCGGTCAGATATTAAAGTTTGAAAATGATGGCAGTTGCCGGTCAGGTGGTAGCAAACGGGTTTTTTAGGCGCATCATTTGAGGGCACGGCAAAGCCAAAATGGTAGTGAGGTTTGTACAGTTCGTAGCCAACAAAGAGATCTATTGGTTGGAATTTGCGGCTCAATCACAGGGTTGGTGTGCACCAAATGGCATCGGATTGAAATGGTGAGAGGAGGAGAATTTTTATGCAATTAAATTAAGAGTTGGTGAAGTTTTGACCATTGGGGGGTGATTTGAAGTGGATCTATCACGTATTTGTGGGTTAATCCCACATGATAAGTACGAGGTTGACTTGGTAGAGTACATAAGCACAAGGGAGACGTGCACTTATGTGTCGTGGTGTAGGAGTTGAGCTCCGAAGACTATTCACCATGGTGCCTAGAGCGCGCACACAGCATTGTTGTGGTTGTGCCTGATGGACATGATGTTGACGTGGGCGGTACCTGGTGGTTTTGTTGAAGCAAGTGGCGGATAGGCCCGTTATCGATGGCCGTTGACTCTGCAATGGCATGATGATGTGGTAGAGGCCCATCACGTGCCCGTAAGGGCCAAGTCATGCCTTGGGTTCCCAAAGGAAGTAAAGCCAAGAATAGAAGGGCATCCTCACATGCAAGGGATACCAAAAATAGACGAGGAACCAAAAAAGGGGAGTGTCCACGCTCAAGAGGGGCCCGTTCTTCCATGTGGGGGTTCTCTTTTCTGAGGTCAGTGAGACGAGAGGACCAAGGGATTCTTGAGCCGAAGTGTGGCTATGGAGTTGGTGTGGAGCTGAAGGGCAACCAGATTTTTGTGTTCTACTTGCCGATGCTTATGCCGGTTAGGAGCTACAGCTGTATATAGTCGTCTTTGTTGAAAGAAATCCATCATTATTGTGCATCTGGTGTCGATTCCCCTTATCCCTTCTCTTCTTTATTGTGTGCATCTGGTTTCGGGCGTGTGTAGGTAGTTGTGTCCCCCCTGATGGTCTGTTGTGCACAGAGAGGTTGAGAGAGGTTGTGTGTGCCGTGAAGGGATTGAATCGAGCTATACAAGGTGATTGGGCTTTGTTGGTGGTGTCATATTGAGTGTGTGCAAACGGTGGTTCGTCGGTGAGTTGTGTGAGTTTTGAAGGTGGACTCTAGTGGATTGGGGTGTGTAGTGATTTTCTTGGGCTATAGAGAGGCAGATTACTTGGGTTTTGGGTGTGTTTCCCTTCCCCCTATCTATCTTCAAGTTCCCCACGGAGGAGCATTGATGCTCCGATTTGAAGTTTAAAGTGGTGTTTGGAAGCCGACAAACGGTTAGCAGATGGTCAAAATATTTGGAGGTTGTGTTTAAAGGTAGGAGAGATGATGTAGTCAAGCTTTGGGCCCATAATTGGAGGTGTTGAAGACCTTGAAGATTGGTTGGCAAATTTTGAATTGTGGATGATATTGATGCATATGTTGAGACGGATGCGAAAAAGCTGCAAACGGTGTCGTTGCTGATGCGCAGACAAGCAAAGGTTTGGTACAATGATTTGAAGGGTGATGATCAAAGTTCATGACACGAATTGTGGAGGCAGTTTGGAAAGGTGATTGCCCCGACAGAGGCTGGTGCTAAGTTGAAATTGGTACACCAAGAAGTAAGTAAGGATTTTTCTATTTTCCTTGAGGAATTTGAAGCTTGTTGGAAGTAGTTAGAATCCATGCATAAACAAGCGCCAAGGGATAATGCAAGCACAAAGAGTATAAACTCAACACTCGGATAAATAGATCTCAGCTAAGCATAAAACACATAAGTTTATATACAAGTGGTGAGCAAACATTGTGCTCAAATCATGTCCCACAAGTAGTGATGTTAATCTGACAATTGCATAAATCTATACTTGTAAGCATGTAGAACCTATAACCAATGACTATTTGTAAAATGTAAGCATTAGACTCACCATTAGAATGTTCGTCAATCAAAAACAATGTATACCATAGATCTACCTATAGCCACTATGAGCATACATAAATCTCACTCCTACGACAGAGGATACAAGAGCACTAAATCCACATCCAAGCTAACAAAATCTATAAAAGTGAGAGTAAATACTTGATCAGTGTTAAAATGGGAGTAAATCAACCACTACACCATCCTAGAATCAAATTGCAAATACATGCAACATATGGCAAGAATTTGGGAATAGAGTTTCTCTTATATTTTCAGTAAAATCTCAAATACAACTTAGTCATTCAAAGTGGCATGCCAAAAAATCATAGAAGTATAAATTAAGCCAACTAGGCACTCTGCTTAAACGAGAGACTCAGACTCTCATCCACAAATGTCATACAACGATCAAAAGTGATCAAATGCTCTCCAAACTCAATGAATAGAAGCAAGACATTGTTGTGAGTTCTCACAAAAAGTGCATAAACTTGTCCAAGACAAAACCATCTCAATCAAAAATCCACATGTGGCATACATACAACATAAGCATGGCATAAGCTCATTCCCATATGAGTAGCTCTTTGGAAACTCCACATCTCTGCTATCTGTATACCCGTGAATCCATCACCTACGAGCTATCAAGAGCTCGATTTGTATTAGCATATGCATACATAACATAAATTCCACACATAACGAATGTGTGTTGGAAACCTCTGTGAAAAACCACACAATCTAAAGCATAAAGCATCGACCGGAATGTTCGTCGGTTACAAAATGCACAACTTGTAATCTTGCACACTATCTCGTTGATCAAAAACCTCATCGGTCAAAAACCAGACACATGGATAAGAAACCACTTGTCCGCATATGACATACATTTCCTCCGACATTAGTGCCGGGGAATAGTACAATCTAGCTCACAAAATCCCTGTGAAGGTCAAGTTGTACCTATCATGGTGGCCGTAGACATCCGAGAGTCGATGTCGCTTGTCAAAAAAAACGTACTTCCAGAAGATCATTGGATCCATGTGTGTCATGGCGTATCTGTGCACGAGAAGAAATCAAAACACTGGAAAAGAGCCTAGACCCACTCTCTCTCGCTCTCGCTATGTTGAGGAAGTGGCCAGATAGACTCGTTCCATCTACCTCTGTGTGTATCTATGCAAGAGAAGAAATCAAAACACTAGAAGAGAGACTAGACCCACTCTCTCTCGTTCTCGCTATGTCAAGGAAGTGACCAGATAGACGCCGTCTATCTACCTGTGTGTGTGTGTGTGTGTGTATGTGTGTGTGTGTGTGTGTGTGTGTGTAGCTGTTTAAATCTTAAGTAATAAGACATAATTGAATTTTTACATTCAAAAGACAGCTGGCCAAGGAATAATGAACTGATATGTACAAAAATAACTCAGTATCAGAATTATTTAGGTACAATGATTGTATGGAAGAGGTCCTCTTTCAGTAAGGTTGGTAGTAAAAAAACATCCCCGTTCCTCAGTGGGTATTTCATCACAATAATGTTGCTTGCCAAAGAAAAGAAAACCCTCCAAGATAAGATAGAGTCCTTACCTGCATCCATCCAACCAAGACAAAAATTCAATTAGCCTTGGATGTGTTTTATAGGTATCAATGGCCATGTCAGTTGTTATCCATGTCCATCTTATAGATTTTAATTACTTTAGCCAAGCTTAGGTTATTAGATTTTTTTAGCAGTCTTTACATATTCCTTCAAAAATCAATGGTACAATCTACCTTCTAATCTGTGTGGTGAAGTCCAAAAAGTTTAAGCCATAGCTTGGTAGCTATGCTTGAGTCCATAGTAGCAAACATATACTTACTAATCAATAGAGTATCAAAAAAAGACTCCATTTTTTCAAGTGGAACCTCATTTCGTGAGCCATATCTCGGTATTTATGCCATGTTTTGAGGGTACCAGCCATATATTTACCTTCAAACTTCCCAATTTTTCTCCATAGCTTGATAGCTATGCTTACACTAACAATAGCATCCATATACTTACCAAAATCAGAAATAGAGTATCAAGTGGAACTTTATGTCATGAGCCAAAGGTCAGTTTTTTACGCCAAAGCTGAGAGTAATCTCCATATACTTACCTTCAAAACTTCAAGTTTTTAAGTTCTTAGTATTCAATACAGTTCAGCATTGTTCAGTCCTGTTTTTCTCCAAGATACTTTCAAGCTTCCACCGTCATGGGTGCTAGATGGGTTAAAATAACCTTAACTCCTTCTCCCCATATGAAATCATGAGGGAAAGTATTATGAAGAAGTCCAAGAGTTTCCATATTGCATACAACAGAAAAGCCAAACGTATCCTTGTCGATGTCAGACAGAGTTTCATCACCAAAACAAACACAAGCTTTCAGAAAGTCCAAGGTTTCATTCACATTCCATGCGGTTACTAGCCTTAGCTATAGGCCAGAGCTAAAATGCATTAGCTATATATTTACCCCCCTTTTTTTTAAGAAAACCCAAGTGATTCATCATACAAAAAATTGTAATGTCCGGTTACTGTTAGGCCCGCAAAAAGAAGAAGACCAGTGTCGGCTAAAACAGAGCCCCAAAAAAACCAGTGTTGGCTAAAACAGAGCCCAAAAAAAGCATGTATCGGCTAAAACAGAGCCCTTTCTTTTTTCTAAACATACCTTAGTTAGGTCGGTAAACGGAAAGACCTGCAACGGCTTAAGCCAAGCCAAGAAAACCAATGATGCACAGTTATTTTTCTAAGACCAGTCGACATCAAATCTCCCCAATTTTTGCAATAGGTTCCATTAGGTGTGCTTTCAATCAGTCAGACGATGCCTTGCTACCATATTTAAGGGCTACAACAGTTTTTTGAAAAAAACCAGTCTACGCAGAGTACTTGCCCAAACAAATTCTTAAATTAAACCCCTAATGAATGTTATACAGTTCAACGCTATGCTATGAGAACTACTACAAGTAGTACCAACGTAATGTTTTAATATTTGAAGCAACAGATAACCAAAGCTCAAAGATTTTTTTCCTCAAAAAGAGGCCTAGAGAAAAACCTGAGTATTTTGCGCAGTGAGCTCCATAGCTCGGACAGTGAAGCAAACGGTATATTGCCTTTAGTCAGAACAACAAAAATACGAACAAGCTAAGTGAGGGGCAAAGTGCACCCTCACCTTTTTTATAGAGGTTGAGCTGCATTTTCCTGAGCGTGATCGATGAGAGAGGCAAGCCTCCCTGCTGTGTAGCGTCTTCAAGTGATGCACAGAAAGCCTTGCAAGGGGAGATCCATCCCCAGGATGCGCAGCCGCCTACTATTTGCAATGAGAGCCCGGCATTTTTACTCACGCCCAATTCTAGGAGAGAATTATTATGCAAGGGCATAGTCCCATAGGCCATAAGTGGCATGTAATGAGTCAGTATCCCATGAGTGCTTCAGAGGGGGGGGGGGGAGGGAGGTTTTATTTAGGAGGAGGGAAAAACTAAAGCATTAAAAGTACCACAGTGTGTGTGTGTGTGTGTGTGTAGCTATTTTATCATAAATAATAAGACATAATTTGAACTTTTACATTCAAAAGACAGCTGGCTTCAGAGAAAGAGAAATGATAAGTACAAAAACAACTCAGGGTTAGAATTATCTTTGTACAATGTTTGTATGAATGAAGCCTCATTCCAGTATATAGATAGAAGTACTTCCCTTGCAATAGGTGTATGTATAATCCTGTATTGGACAATTGCTAAAAGCCAAAAAAAAACCTTCCAAGATAAGATAGAGTCCTTACCAGCATCCATCCAAACAAGACAACATTTATATTATCCTTGGATGTGTTTTACAGGTATGAATGGACTATACCAGTTGTTATCCATGTCCATCTTTTAACATTTTTAAAAAACATTTGAGCTTAGTCCAAAGTACTTATGTTCTTTTATATATAAGGTTCAAAAAATAAAAATTTAGTATTTTAGTCTTAGCGTAGAGTGCCATACCCCCTACTACTTCAAATGGTAAGTTACCCATCACAAAACAACTTTGAGTAAATTAATGGAGCTCCATCTGTGAAGAAGTTTAAAACTTGCTATAAACGAGTATAGACCCATTGTAGAATAAATTCGGAACTGATATAGTTTACAACGTAATCCGATCCTTCCTATTTACTATAAGTCACAAAATCCCATCAAATGGTGAATGTAAATAGAGTTTTGCATTATCCCGTCTTATCAAAAACAGGTGCTAATATGCAGTGTAACTGGGAAAAATCCCATAGGGTCGCCCAAAACAGCGTGTTTTAGCAGGCAATGTACGGCAAAATAAGATTCCAAAGTACACCCAACCATAGGTGTTTCATACCAGTTTAAAAAAGAGACAGTTTTTTTCATGTCAACCAATTACAGCGACAGTACCAATCATAGAAGCCAATAGTCATCCAGGGAATACCCCCATCCCAAAGCATCTTACTGTAATGATAGCGACACATCCATATGCAAGAAAAAACCCCTCTGGGTTGTACCCAAAGCTGTAATGCGAGATACTTACCTTCACAATGGGCAGAGCTTTTTACCAAACCAGTGAGCCATTTATCACAAAGTTAACCGAATAGCTTAAAGTGTAAAGCGGTATCAATTACCATCCAATCATTTAAGTACAACCTTTCCAGAACAATTCTGTTAAGTGCATCCTTACCTTAGGCTAATATGCATTTATCTGTAAAGAACCGAAACCCAGCTGAGGGGTTTAGCCAAAAAAAACCTTTAGTTAGTGCCATTTAGAGTAAAGCAGCCATAAAGTGGTTTTTATCAAAAAACACAGCAGGTTATGCCCCCATATATTAAGCTGTTTCCAAGCATTGTCATGTGACTGAAACCAGTAATCACCGGGTTAGACCCTTCCTTTTTTTAAAATTATACCGTACAGTCTGCAGAAAAATATATATTGCATGGTCCAGCCATGTGGTAGTACCCCATTATCACAAGCAAATAAACACTTTTCTCAGCGCAGCCAGAATGTCAGTAAGTTAAGCCCAAAGAATCAATCATTAACCATATGATGCTATGCATAGCCATTAAAAATCGGGGCTATAGCAATTAACAATACTCCTTAGTGGTGTTACCAAAGCAATGCCATCCCACACCATGGTTTTTACCGATTAACCAACTCATAGCATGCTCTGTCAAGCCAAGTCAATCCACCCATACACAGAGCAATACCATAATAATAATCTCAAAGAAATGATTGTAACAAAACCAGTGAGGCCAAACATGGTAACCAACCTATGTTGTAGCTGTTGCAAGCTCCATTGTAGATGCAGTAGAAAAAAATATAAACAGTTCCCACACTTTACGCAAGAAAAACTCACAGAAGGCTAAGTCAGGGGCAAAGTGCGCCCTCACCTCTTAAATAAAATAAGGAGGAAGGCCGCCATCCTTGAATATGTGTAGCATTTAGGTAGTATTGAGTGGAGCGAGCCCCTCCTGCAGGTCTGATCAAGCATGGCCGATTTTCATGCAGTTTTGTTATGGCAAATACCACCATAGCGCCTTCACGGTAGGTTTTAGAGAGGGCAATAAACCACTTAATTTGCAAGCTAAGGGTTTTTTTTAAAAACCTATTATACTTATAAGGGAGATATCCCACGGTGGATACCTATAAGGTAAATTAGGAAGCTAGTTTAACACAATTGTTATTTGTGCTACATAATCACAAAGGTAAGTACCACAGTGTGTGTGTGTGTGTGTGGTGTTGGATACATGCTCTCTGTTGCACTATAGAGAGAAAAACTCACTAGCATTTTGTACTCATCGCTGAAATTTTCAACATTGTCCTACCTTCAGTTTTCACAAACTCCAACGCTCCCACTCTCCAATTTTTTTCATCAACACTATGGTGTTTTTTTGTTGCCTCATAGCGCTACTGCAAAGAAAGAGTCTCTAGTGCTGCTCTTTTTTATGAAGTTCAACACTTCTCATTAAAGAAAATATCTACAATGCCTTTTGTTTAATGCTCCCAATACCTTTACTGAGGTGTCAATTTCCTATAGATCTATGATTGTGGATTTCCTCCTCCTCCTTTTGATTCTATTGCTTTGTGCTAAGGTATTGAACCTTAGCTTCTCTCAAAGCTTTTGCACGTACGTCAAGAGAAGGTCAAGAAATCAAAGCTTTGATACCACTTGTGAGTGTGCAGTGTGTGCGTATATGGTAATTAACCCAAGTATTATTAGAGATCCTAAAAGTGATCTATTTGTACTTTCTACCTCTATGTTTGGTATTGTTTGTTACATGATTAGTGCATCTTGATCACTCTCATCATCATACGGCATGTTATTGTATATGTTTTCATAAATTTCAGTAGATAACCTGAATCTATTTTTCCATCCAGGGATAGGCTCCATGGGAAACCGTATTGCTCTTACAAGGTGTGAGTAGATCATAACTAGAGGTGTATGATTTAGAAGGCTGTATGTATCAAAAATGCCTTCAACTGGCCATAGTACAAGCCTTCAACAACTTTCCCCCCTCTAACAATTTTGTTGTGCCATGCATCCTTTTGTGCCTTCACTGTCTCGTTCCTCTTTTTGGTGCATTTAATCAAATAGAAATCATGTCCTTTCTCTGCTACCTTGGCTGCAAAGTTGTCACCAATTGACAACAATTGACACAAACACTCAGGGTTCCCTTCATACATGGGGAGGTTAGAGACATTATGCATTGGCAAATTGAAATCAGAACTATTATTTTATTTGGCATCATCGTCTTCATCGCTGCAAGGATCGTCTGATTCCAATAATGGTTGGACTATCAAATATTTCCATTCTTCTACATGTTGTCTGTTCTTCTCTCTTGTTTTTTCAATTCCCACACTTAGCTTTATTAGTTGGGCACCCTTGGCCTTTTAGATGACCTCAAACGGACCCCGAACAGGCCAAAAACATCTTCTCCATTGCCCACAGATACATGAATCACAAAAACATGAGAGTGTACGATATCGTAGAGCGCATGGACTATCCTGTGAATATCCATCAATGCAATGAAATGATCATGAACCTGTAATGCACTGACAATCCCATTGGACATTGCGTCGCACATCATCCTTGAAACTAGCCAAAAACTCTTTGTGTACTTGATTTATGCTGAAATGTTTCATTTAGATAGTTAACTACATCGGCTGCAGACTTCATAGGCCAGCCATCTGGTTTCAACTCCTCATGAGTAAAGGTTTCTCTTTATGAGTACCTCTGCTCCATCGTGCTCACCTTTTCCATGTCCTGATGCTGAAAAGTTATGCATCATCTGCAGACCTGTCAACCAATAATGCCTAGCCACAAAGTAGAAAGGTCTTCATGCTTTAAACTGAGACACTGCACCATCTGACAACACCCAATGACGTCGTAAAGAATGGCCTTTCTGTTTCAACCACTTGTCATGAAGAAGAAAACAATGTTGTACAAACAAAGTGTCATGTATTATATCATCAGATATGTAAAAATGGAGTGTTTTTTCAACACCACCTCCTGAGTTTCTCACATAAGTAATGTGAATAAGTATTGTAACCTGATTAGACCACTAGTGCATGGACTTTATCTCATTTTCTATTTTAAATCGATAATTCTTGGCAAATTCGATGATCGAAACAACAACATCTGATGGAAACTTGAGTAAGCACTCTTTAAATTGTTGTGCCTGCCACCAAAAAAATGTAGTTATGCTTGATGAAGCTCTTAAGATGAGATGAGAATGGGTCAATAAAAGTAGAGCATCTTATTTGTTGCACTACCAAGTCCTTTCTTTTCTTCTCAGACCCACCTGCATCAACTTGCCCAGTTGAAACATTTGTGAAGATCTTCACAGTGACCTCCCCACTATCCACTGAAATTTCATCAGGACACAATGTCAACCTGTTTATTCCAAATCTAGAGCAAATCCAAACGAGCATTTTTTTGCATAGTATTCTGCATCATGAGCCTTTGGACATAAAAGTGATTCCCACATATCACTGATTCTATGAGACACTAATTGGTTTGCAGTACACTTACCTGAATCATCACTACAGCAAACGGAACATGTGCAGGCATGATCCTTTCCATAATGCTCAAACTTGTTTTGTCGCATCTGATTAAATGCCTCTTTAAAATATATCATTTGGACATGATATACACAGCAACACGTATATCGCTTCTTCATTTTTTGGACAAAGTAAGGCTTTAAAGCCTCAAAACATCTAAGAGAAATTTCCACTTCTGGATTGGCCCTCTTGAATCTTTGGTACAACTCAATCTGTGACATTAAAACAAAACAAATTATGAGAGTAAAATATTAGCCATTTTGTACAGTACCATTTGGTTTTGTACATAAGCAAATGTGGGGTTGTAAAATATTAGCCATTTTGTACAGTACCATTTGGTACAGAATAGTACCTGTATAGTACCAATTTTTGGTACTGTATAGTACCAATTTTTGTATATTTGGTAGAGTACATTAGCAATTGGATTTTTTGCAGTACCAGATTTGGTATAGTAAGACATTAGCTATTTAGTACTTTACCATTTGGTGCAGTAGAGTACCAATTTAGTATTGTTCAATACCAAGTTTGAAACTAGTTTGGAAATTTCTTAAAGAGTACCTTAAATGGTGGTACCAGGTGGATGCCATAAATTACCAATTTGGTGGTATATAGTACCAATTTTGGTACTGTAAGACTTTATCAATGAAATATATTTTTGTTTTGTACTAGGAAATGTAGAAAACCTTGAGTAATGCTATAGGGTGGATGGGGATATTATGTAGTACATAACATGGAATTATATGGTACTCTTTAGTACATTTTAGGGTGCTCCATATAACATGCCACTATATGGTAGATAAATGTACTTTGGCCTACATCACAAGGTTCTATAGAGTACTCAAATCAGATTGAATGTACTATGATGTACCTTATATGGTAGTATAGGGTAGATGAAGGACCTATGAATATTATTATAGGGTACTCCAATCACATGAAAAGTGCTATTGAGTACCTAATGTGGAAGCATACGGCATTTTAAGGTATAACAATGGAGTACCTTCATATTAATAAAGCTACTATTATACCTTAGGTTGCTACATGTACCAAATGATATACCTTCAGCAAGTTACTAGAGGTATTGTAGGAGGTAAAACAAATGGAATACCTTCAAGTACTATAAGTAGAGTGCATTACACCTGAGAAAATAGAGAGGCACAAAAGACATTAGCAACGGTTTAAATTTACCTGAGACTCATCGAGAAGATGCATTGGATGTTTGATAACACTTTTTCTTCCAATCCTCTTCCGACATATATCCTTTTTGTTGGGTGAAACTAGAGTCTCTGAGCTCCAAACGACATAAACTAGATCTCTTACTTCACCTGTGACAATGTTACCTTGAGGCAATTATCTTTGACATGCACTCAATGGCAAAACTTCCTCATCATCTTTAATCTCAAGACGATAATTGGCTGCAGCAATGTTTCTCCGATGAACACTCAAAATACCTGCTATCCTTGTATGGTTCATTTGTGTTGTGCCATCGATATTATTCATTACCATCATCAAAGAAGAGCTCATCTGTTGAGCGGGGCACCTTGAGCTGGCTGAGGGTGTTACGGATGCTAGATAGAAGAGTGCTTTCAAAATTAGCTATTGATGTTTGCAGATCCTTAAAAGTAGGATGGAGCAAGTGTTGATGGAATAACTCTGTCTGGATACTTCTTGTAAGCCCTAGTGTCTGTGTGCGCCAAAACTTTGCCTTAGCTGAACAAATCTACTTTCTTGATTTGGCTTCATCCATTAAAGATGGATCTTGCAACCTGCTGCTTTCTTTTTCTTTCCTTCTCTATTCTCATTTCTTAGCAGCCCAATACTCATGCATAGAAGCGGTGTCCATGCTGTGAACACTTGCATTCAGCTCCATAGTCCAATCCCTGTTTAGGCAGCCTTGCACAGTAGTCCAATCCCTATTTGGACAACCTTTCTCATTCACCATGCCAGGAGAAGTAGTTGTGAATTCCATGCCTTGAGGATTATCCATGTTTACGTAGCCATATTCTCATGCTAGGATAACCATTTGTATTCTCTGGTCAATCTGTGAATTCCATGCTGGCAAGAGTGTGGGTAGTGTAGCGAGTTAAAGAGCTACAACTACATAATCGGCTATGTTGTGGACGAGGAAGAAAGATAGGAAGAGAGAGAGAGACAGAGAGAGAGAGAGACTCGTCTATAATCATTACATAGATCTATATATGCTGATACAAACCAAATGTTTTTTTTACATAAAAGAATTCCCCAAAAAAAAAGATAAAAACGAATTTCCCAATAAAGTGGATAAAAAAGACTTCCCCAAAAAATGCTAATTTTCTACCCAAGAAAAAGTAGTGTCCTTGACAGTGCATATTGTACCACCAAACCATGCTTTCAGCCATCTACACAATACACTATATAGCTACACATTAAGTACTTCCCATAGTAATAAATAGTAATAAAGTGTCCTACTTATTTGTAATATTATGTAGCTATTTAACTCTATGTGCTATGTAGTGTTATCTAGTAAACTATGAGATACTATATACTTATATGGTGGAATATAGTTTTATGTGCTATATAGTGGTAGATGGTAGTATATAGTTCTTTACACTACAATGTTGTATGCACTATATAACTCTATACTGTCATATAACTCTATACTTTGTAATTTTTCATGAATTACACGGGCATTGGTAATTTTACCTTTCATATTCGTCACTTGTGGGACTTTTATTCTTTCTTCAACCTTGCCACTCATATGGACTCTCCCATTCTGCCATCATAAACTAATGAATATTCTCTAATCTTTCCCGATGGGGGGCAATCTCTACAATCAAGCTTGAAGCATCTAAGTCCTCAAAAGCATAAGAGCAAATGCAATTGCAATTCCTGGTGCCATCATGAGAAGGTTCCTAGAGTCTTGTTGTGCACACAAGGATTTAAAAACAAAGGACTAAGGCTTCCACCTTGCCAAAATTCCCAATGGTTGGCGTTGGATACAATGAGAACTTCCGGTTGCTTCATACCTCGTAGCACGAATCAAAACATCAAAAATTCCAACCTTGTTTTTGGTTTCTTCATCATTGCCAACTTTGGAACTTGCATCTACCCAAGATATTTAGCAATTATTGCAGCCCAGCAGAAGGTGAAGCCTCCCGTAGACATTTTGAAACAAAATGTAAAGGAAGTCACTATGGCCCTTTAATGAAGGGACCCATTTAGTAAACAAGCTGGCTCTCCGCCTCTGCAAACCATGGCACTCCCTTCCAATGAGAGACAGAGAGAGAGAGACCAGCTATTCTTTCCACCCACATGGCTCGACTCGAGAAAATCATGCCCTTTCTACACTCGCCCAAAAAGCCTCCATATCAACACTCCCATTTGATGCATACTCCCGTTCTCGCGAGAGGGAGTGCCAATAAAGGCACAAAAGAACTTGGTATGTCTTTCTTCCTCTTGTTTACATGTGTGCCCTTTTTACAACAGGCTCAAAAAACTCAAAACTCTCTCTCTCTCTCTCTCTCTCTCTCTCTCTCTCTCTCTCTCTCTCTCTCTCTCTCTCTCTCTCTCTCTGGGGAATGCCAAAAAAGGCACAAAAAGCCTTGGGCACCTTTCTTCCTCCTCTTGTTTAAAAACACCAAAACGTATTTCAAACGGTATATGCCACATTATTTTCAAAGGAGTTCACTGTCTAAAATTGTGACTGTTTCGGGGCTAACTTCGGCCTTTTCTTCATGTTGTGATGAATCCCAAGGGGTAGCTCATGTCTATATGCAAAAAGAGCTTCACCTCCATCCCAATAGCTCCAATATTCCTTTGCGCCAACGTCCAAATTCCATTATTATGTAAAACCTTGCCCCATACAAGAGCTTGAAACACCAACAGTTTCATGAAAGCCTGTGTTTGCAACATGAGGTTCTACTAACAGAAAACTTGGAAATAAGGTAAGTGGAAGAGCTATCAGATAATAATATGTAATACAACTTTGTTGCAGAGTAGCATACAGACACAACAGCAATTGTCGAAACCCAGGTTTGCTAATCAGCGGTAACTGATAAGAAAATCCTGGTTTAGTTTTTTATGTTGTGAGAAGAATAGTATCAACATAAAAACAAACAGCAACTCAAAAAAGTTAGTGGCCTCGCTATGTCATAATGTTACTTGGCACAAATTCTGACTAAAGACAATACCAATATCATCCTCAGTTGCTCAATGTCAAGGTGAGAATCCTACCAAAACTTTGACTTTGAATGCCCACAAGTCCTAACCCCAGTTTCAACTCACAAGTTTAATATTTTTGGGTACTTTGGGGTCCTTTTGGTACTTTCTGTAGGAACATCATATGTATATCTGTGTGCTACGAATTGTGATGTACATATTAGGTCTTTAAGTACCATTTTTGACTTGAGGTACTTTACTTTTGGTACTTCAATATTTCTGGGAACTTTGGAGACCTCATTTTGTACTTTTTGGTACTTTATATTTTTACTTTTGTGCTTTGGGTACTTCACATCTGGTAGTTTTATTGTTTGGAACTTTTCATACTGATTATTTGGTACTATTTACTATTTGGTATTTAACATTTGGTACTATTTATTGTGTACTAGATTGTTGTGCTTTGGTAGGAGCATGATATACTTAACAAGTACTTTAAGGTATTGTCTGCTAGTTTTGCTACTTACCATATTGGTTACTGTTTTCTATTTGGTACTACTTAGTGCTTATTAGATTATTGTCCTTTGGTACAAGTTGGTCCTTTAGGTACTCTGAACATTGGTACAGTTTACATTTGGTATTGTCTGCTATTTAGTACTAGTAATTGTCATGACATTTACATTTGCTGTTGTTTACTTTTCTCTAGGACACTACTTTGGTAATATTCACTGTCATGACATTTCCATATGTGACATGCAGAGGAAATGTGGTGTCCTCGAAACTGAGTGTGAAGAGGCTCAGATCCAGAGTGAATTTGTCAGAATGATAATTGCAAAATTCAACTAAGGAAGAACATTCATATTATTTCCAAGGCCCCAGATCAAGGATGAAGACAAGACAATCTATGCTTTAGGATCTTCTGTTGCTTGTGGGGAGTGCTTGGACTCCATCCATGTGGTTGGTTCTTTCATGCTGGCTGTAGGCACCTGGCTTTAGGCACCAATACCACCCTCTCTATTTCGTTGCCACTCTAATGAAAAAAGACATTTGTGCGAAAGGTGGATGCAAGGAGCGCATCTCCGAAGTGGCCAAGACCTGGGCTCACAACAAGGGACGTGTTCAGAAAAGTAAGCAACCGTCTTCGTTCTTGTTTTGAACAAAATTTTGGTTTTTCTTATCGTAAAATGTTTGTTTGTTGGTGAACTATGTAGAATACGAGGTCAAAGAGGAGTATACGGACAACCATGTTGCAGACAAGCACTCCAAGGTTGGACATATGTTTGATAAGGAAATGGCAGATGGTGGTAAGTTCTATGATGTGGATATGCACGAGGTTGCTACACGCACATTTTAAGGCATGTCAAATGAAGTGCAATCAGACAAGTTAGATGAAGACAAGGACACCACCACAAGGGCCCATGAGGGAGTAAATGACCGCAAGGAAGAGTCGGTCCATGACGTGATACCGAATCAAAGGTGGTGTGCTTGGTGGTGCTTTGGTCGATGTATAGCAGCCAAACAAGGCTTTTTGGTGGGTTGGGGGGGGGGGGGGGGGGGGGGGGGGGGTGCACATGGTAGAGGACAAGGGAGAGGTATAGTATGTGATTGAAGGATTCCTTCAAATCTTTCAATTCATGGATTTTATTTTAGACGAGTGACTAGGATGATTAGGATTGCTATGTAGAAAAAATATAGAGTTTGTAGTTACCATGTCAAAGTAACTATTTAAAGCCTTGAGTAATGTAGCCAAAAAAAATCTTAGATTAAGAAGTATACTTTAGCTATTTCGAACTAGAAAAATTGAAGCTTTCTACTAGTTTCAGCCGTTTGCTTGTCAGTTTGCCACATAATACACACTTTGTTCCTAGTTGGGCAATCAATGGTTGGGGCAAAGAGAACTTTGCCTAAGGAGGCTGCTAAATCTCCCATATAGGTCCATAAGAAGGCAAGCAACTCCACAAAATCTATGAAGATGATACATTTAAACAACATCTCCTCTTTGCAAGGAAGCTGCCGGGTGTTTGTATACAGAGGATGTTTCTGAATGTAGTTACATATGTTTGTAACTTGCAAGGATGTTGCAACACTAGGGTTTTGGGCATAGACCAAGAGAAGGCCTTTCCCCAACCTATGCTTACATCTCGAAGGCGTGTGGCCTTAGGGGCTTTCGGAAGAAGATTTCATACTTGGTGGTACATATTGGAGATCCCAATGCCCACCCTGTGTGAATTGACCCCTACCAAGCTACCGTTTACATCGAGCGGAGCCACTTGGAAATGCCACCATCACTGATCAATCCGGCTCATGTGCATGCATGCAACACCCAACACAATGCCCATGAAATGGAAAGGGGGAACGAGCCATAACTCCTCTCTCTTCCCTTTCTCAATGAAGACCATCTCCCCGTATAAGTACCCTAACACCTCATCCCCAACACTCGTACGTGGGATTTTTTCCACCATGTGCCACTTCTGTGACGCCCCAGTTTCTGGGCGCGTCGGGGAGGGGGCCCGGCGGGGATTCTTACCCGCACGCAGCCGAGGGAACTTCTGTCTTCAAGGGGCCCGTCGGGGATTCTTACCCGCACGCGGCCGAGGGACTTCTACCTTCAAGGGGCCCGGCGGGGATTTATACCCGCGCGCAGCCAAGGGACCAAGGTGTTGCTTCAAGGGGTCCTGGCACGGACGGTACCGGCTCAGGAGGGCCCGGCTCGGGTCAAGTTGCGTTCCCGGCTCGGACGGGACCGGCTCGGGCGTGGTTGCGTTCCATGGGTCGACGGCCGTTTGTGTTTCGCGGGTCTTCGCGGGTCTCGCGTCTCGGGTCCCTAGCCCCACGTAGCCTCAGGCTCCGCCGCACCGCCGACGGGTCATAGCGTGCCCGGGAACCTTGCGTGGAGTCCCCACGGTGCGCGAGTGCGTGGAGTGAGGCTAACGTGCCTAGGTGGGGGGTCCCCTCCCGTGGCCGGTCTTCGGGAGGCTCATACCCCTTATATACACCCCCGTTTGAAGAGAGTTCGACGACCGCGTCGAACGTGGGAAAAGAGTGCTCGGCTATGCATGAGGCCGTGGGGACAAAGGGGTGCATATAAGTGCAAAGTGATCAAAAATTGTTCCCAAATGCAAGTAAGTAGGCATGCTTTGTTTTTGTCATTTTTTAAGATGAGTGTGTGTGTATTTTTGGGGTTTTGGCAGAAGGCTGAAAAAGTATGCTTTGAACACCCAAGTAGAATTCCCCGTACTTGAGCGTTCCCCGAATAGGTAACCCGATGTGCGCGGAGCCACCTGCTGCGTTGGTCCGCGCGGAGGCTTCTTGAAAGCCGAATTTGAAAGAGCGTTCCGTCGCAATGCAGCACTTGCGAGTTGGTCCCTGTTTGGACGTCGTTTGGATCTTTAGCTCAGCATGGGCCACAAAAACGTGGCCGGGGCGCGACGAACACCGTTGGCTTGGTTCGTCGCGTTTTTGGAGTTTCTATGTTTTTGTCATAAAGAGCCCTGTCTCGCTCGTATCTGCCTTTTCTTCATGTGGAGAGTCCTGTCTGGCTCACATCTTTGCTTTTTGTCATGTGGAGGTGCCCGGCTCGGATCGGGGCCGGCGCGGGTCACGGGTGACGGCCCGTTGTTTGGACGCGTCACGAAGAGCCCTGTCTGGCTCGCATCGTTCCTTTTCCTCATGGAGGTGCCCGGCTCGGATCGGGGCCGGCGCGGGTCACAAGTGACGGCCCGGTGTTCAGGGAACGCGTCACGGTGCGGAGGGCGTGTGGTTGCTTTCTGGAGCTCTCTTCACCAGGATTTTGACGACCCGGGCCATTGCGGTTGGAGTCGTCGTGAGTATCGTGCGCGTCGAGCACGTTAGTCTTCGGCTCGTTTCCAGGAGCTCGTTCTGGAGCTCTGATACCAAGTGTGACGCCCCAGTTTCTGGGCGCGTCGGGGAGGGGGCCCGGCGGGGATTCTTACCCGCACGCAGCCGAGGGAACTTCTGTCTTCAAGGGGCCCGTCGGGGATTCTTACCCGCACGCGGCCGAGGGACTTCTACCTTCAAGGGGCCCGGCGGGGATTTATACCCGCGCGCAGCCAAGGGACCAAGGTGTTGCTTCAAGGGGTCCTGGCACGGACGGTACCGGCTCAGGAGGGCCCGGCTCGGACGGCACCGGCTCGGGTCAAGTTGCGTTCTCGGGGGCCCGGCTCGGACGGGACCGGCTCGGGCGTGGTTGCGTTCCATGGGTCGACGGCCGTTTGTGTTTCGCAGGTCTTCGCGGGTCTCGCGTCTCGGGTCCCTAGCCCCACGTAGCCTCAGGCTCCGCCGCACCGCCGACGGGTCATAGCGTGCCCCGGGGAACCTTGCGTGGAGTCCCCACGGTGCGCGAGTGCGTGGAGTGAGGCTAACGTGCCTAGGTGGGGGGTCCCCTCCCGTGGCCGGTCTTCGGGAGGCTCATACCCCTTATAACTTCCATGAGAGATCCCCCCCATGGGTTATTGGAATCCGTAAAATTTTCAAAAGAAAACCTTTTTTTTGTAGTACTTTGAACCACAATAACTTTCAGCTTTAGAGTCAGATGGACCTCTTGTAAAGCCGTAGTGAAACTCTACTTTGTCGACTTTCCATTTTTAGAACGCCATTGCAATTGCAAGTTGAAACCCAAAAGGCATTTAACAGAAGTTCCCAAAATGGGATAAATTCACTTGCTTGCAACCTCATTGCTAGATTGCTAACTGCCAACTTCCCATCACAATATCTTGGTGCTTGTAGCCTTGATTGATGAGTTGTCACTTTTGACTAGCTTCAAATACCTTATACACCCTCTGTAAACACTGAAGACTTGAGAAAACATACAATGGCACATATACCAAGGTAGTCAAAATGGTGTAGAAGCGGTCCTTGACAAAACTTCAATTGCTCCTATGTTTACCGTCCCGGTTCGGATTGTAGATGTGAAAAGATCGACATGATCCATAAATCAAACACTTTAGTCCTATTGATTCACATATGCCCTGATCATCATCCGTGCAATCCTGTGAGGATCTACAAAGCAGTTTCCCCTTTAATGCAAGATCATACACCTTGTAGATTGATGAGCCATCTAGGAACCAACCTAGAGAACATCTTGAAGACCACCTTTTGCTACATAATCAATGCATTATGAACATCTTGAGTAGCCCTCTTGATTAGCCCCAAATAGAGCTTCCTGGCCTAAAAACCAATAAAGACATGCATCCCTGGATAGCCCTAGTTGTACCTGATCTTCGTACTTGCTTTTTCACCTTGGCACATGCACTGGTAGATGCACATGGCCTTGCGTGCTCCTTATTTTAGCTACACCAATGATGCTATATAATCATGTGAGTCCATGTGAAGGGTGGACCACCACAAGCCTAGTGCAAGAATGGTGCACCTTCTAGGATTCTAGTGATCCTGATAAATAAATAGCATGCTCTTTCTCCCTCTAGGCACTTTTTAGAACTTATAGATACGAAGTTTCAAGGGCACATATCTCGAAGTTTGCAACCAAACAATTGCAGCATAATTATTCTCTAAGAATGTGGTATTTCCTCGACTCTATGATTGTGCTTTTGGATTTCAATTGATTCACATTAACCATGTTATCCTCGAGATAATGGTAGATACGCTCTAAATACGTATCCCATATAATTTTGGCAATCCCATAGGGTGATATGATACAATGTTGAGTGTTTGCAAAATTTGTTGTATTTTCAATGGGTGCAAGCATGGACAAAGTCTATCACATCTTGTCTCATGTGGGCCACCATAGACCTTGGAATTAAAGCACCCTAGTCATGGGTTTGGGGCTAGGTGTTGCCCACATGGAAACCTATGGGAATGGTGCACAATGAGAGAATACTTGTTGGGGCATGAAACTCTTTTAAGGATCAATTCATCATCCTTCTAATACAAATGGCCTGCTATTAGCTGGTAATCATAGCGCTCTCTTAAGAATCATGGTGCATGTTTATTGAAACTGGGAGGTATAGTAGTAGTGGTGAGGAGCATCACAATGTTCTTGGTCCATTCTGGAACCCATTCAATGGAAAAGAGTAAAGGACGGGGAAGGTCATCGTTCACCCGGATGGGATCCTGCCCTGAGGTTAATTTAGAAAAGTGGTCTACGTGTTGGTGCTTTCCTCTTCTTGACCGCCACCTCAAGATTGAATTCTAGCAAAATTATAAACCAACACACTATCCTACCCATGTTGCATTGTTTGTGCTTGATGGTTGATGAGCAAGAAAAAATAGTTTGCAAGCAAATGGCGTTAAAACTTCTCTACCTACATTGATAGCCCCTCGCGTTCCATGGTCGTGTGATTTTTCTCAGCGAGGTTCAATTTTTGGCTAGCATATGCAATAGAAAGAAACTAGATTTTCGTCAACAAGCTGGGCCAAGATGTAGCCAGTGGCATAGTCACTGACATCAATATGTGTATGAAAGATGTTACCCCACTCCATTGAGGTGCTTTCAGAATAGGAGTGTCACCAATGCAAATTTGAGCTTCTCAAAAACCACGTTGCAACTAGTAATTGATATAAGGGCCGATCTATCTTAGGACACATGTAGAAAAGTCCTCGGGAGTACTTATGATGGCGAATGAAAACTTGTACAACTCATGGGCTTGCCAACTTGAGAAGATTTATGATAACCAACATTTTATCTCAATAAGTGATGATACCATAGTTGGACACTAAATGGCCAAGAATGCTGCCATGCCTAACTATCAGCGTTCGGAAAAAATGTGTCTCAGCTTAATATGGTGCCGTTTTCAATTTCAAAAATGCCGGTTGAGGGCAGGGGGGAAAGGAGAAATACCGCCCCAAAATAGAGAAAAATAGTGTAAAAACCCAAAAAAACAACCTAACTTTCTAAAATTTCCTCTTGACAAAATGAAAGAAAGGAATTTTGTATGTTTGGAAAAATGATTTTTTTCGAACACTGCTAATCATAGAGTTTTAGTGTGGCATTGTCTAATTTGGCTCTAACTTTAACGACACGCTTTACTTTTAAAAAAAGCATAAGAATGGCTAGCGGAGGAGTTTGCGCCGCGTTAATGTTTCTAGAAGGCATTTTCCAGTATCATAAAAAGCAAAGTTTACGCGGAAAGCAATTAGCAATAGCCGTGCTAAAAGGAGGGTTTAGGGTTATAAAAGGAGGCCGTGCGGCCATTTCCATTTTGTGGCATAAAACTCGAGCAGTTGCAGGTCGGTGCTTCCTACTCAGATTGTCGTCTCCAATATCCCTCCACCATGGCCAACCTTAGGCAGACGCTTGCAGGTATACGCAAAAGGTCTGCAGATCAAGAGGATCTCTTGCAACGTCATGATCAGCAACCGAGTATATCATCATCACCAGCAGCGCCTTATTATAATGAGAAGCAACGGCTGACTAGGCGACAGCCCAAGCTCAGGAGCCGCATCCTCAAAGACAATGCCTTCCTCGCGAAAGATGAAGGCTCTGCGCCTGTGCAACAAGACGTCGATGATGCGTCAGCTAGGGATCTGCATATTAATGAAGGCGCCCCGAGCTCTATATTAAGTAAGGATTATGGTATCCTGACGGACATGGAGGTGGCGTCCATCTTCTTGAGCTTTATAAGCGAGGTCAATAATATTGCGAATTCCAAGCTGCAAAAGCTATACAAGCAACGATGTCGTGCTGGCTCTGATGATCATCAACAGCATCACGCCATGGCCAACGTCAACAAGCTGCCCAGTACAGCAATTGGATCCAAGCAGATCAAGCGACACATGAAGATCGGCTCATCAGCAACGTCTGAGCAAGGCCAGCATAAAGATGTTCGCCGGATCATTGAACGGGTCGCATTGACGCCGGAAGGTCCAATTAGAATCAAGCTCGTTAATTGCTGCAGCTAAAGTACTGGAATGAAATAAAATAGCTATAAATTGTATTGCATAATGGAGCTAGGGTTTTGGTTCTTAAGGAGGCCTTCACGTGCTGCTGACAAATTAATCATGTATAACAAGCTTACTTTGACTTGTATTAAATTAATGGCATTACTTTGACTTGGATCAAATTAATGGCATTACTTGCCTTGGATCAAATTAATGGCATTACTTGCCTTGTCGACGTAGTTTCTATCCCTGATTGAAATTCCAATATTTAATTTCTCCAATTGCAAATTTTTCACTTAATGGACACCCAGCTTTAGATGAGATTATGGTAATAGAATTTGGCTCGCGTTTCCTCAGGCTTCTCTTAATTAAGATGATCCTGTTTATATAATTTTCTTTATTAACATCCATTAATTAAGTGGTCCCACCGAAACGTTCTCTTGAATATTGATTTTACGTGGAAAATTTCCATATCGTTGTCCCACGTAGCATACGTCTTTTTCATCAAGGGAAAACGTACTGTAGATTATCATGCCTCCATGAAACATGCATCCCACATGGGTCCTTCGCTTTCCATGAGGCAAAGCAGGTTTTGAGGTTTCAGAGCGACGAAACACGTTTTTAATGCTTAGATTAATGTAATGGCTAGATATCGACCATGCAAAAAACTCTACTTCGCATACAACAATTGTGTTTGAACATGCCAAGATTGAAGCTCTCGGACCTAGAACATAAGAGTTTGGCAAGGTGATCGTTGGCGTGCTTCATCCACAAATTAAGAGTGCACAATGCCAAATAACAATCAAATTGCAGTAAACTTCATACAAAAAGTTTGTGTACAAGATATATTAAGACGAAGGGTAGACTAGGTAAGCAAACCACACAATGGAAGTGTGGATTTGGAAGGGCCAAGGAGGGGTCCCAACAACGAAAAAAAGAGGCAACCCCCGTCCCCTCCCAAAAAGAAAAAAAAAAGAGGCCTATTGGGCTACTACCATAGGAGCATGATCAAATGATAAAGATGGTCACCCCAAGGGGCCATGTGTTGAAGTTTCACTTTTTCTCCCCCAGATTCTTTCCAGCACGCTAGAGCTCAGTGCTTCTTGATGCTTCAATATGGCACGGATCTCTAAACCTACCTTCTCTATTAGCATAATCAACACATTGTTGGAAAGCTTCTCTATCCTTGTCACCTGAGAGCAATTGTTTGCATACCGTTTTCAAAGTCTCCCATGACCTCTCTGTTAGAGCCTTGACTATGTAGTTGAAATTTTGGAACCAAAATAAATGCCGCTCCATGCAAACGTGTACGCATTTGGGCCCAACATCTTTTTGCAGCCCCTGTTACTTGTGCCTTTTCTCTAGTAAATTGGTTAAACTATTTTGTTTGTCTACTAGCTTACGACATCAACCAACATCTTTTTGTAGCCCCTACTGTTTGAACGCATTTACCTGGAAAGTAATTAGCGGTAGCAGGTAGGGTTTAGGGTTATAAAAGGAGGCCGTGCGGCCATTTTCATTTTGTGGCATAAAACTTGAGCAGTTTGTTGCAATATTGCCCATCGGTGCTTCCTACTCACATTGTCATCGTCAAGGTTGTTGTGCGCCTCCAATATCCCTTCACCATGTCCAACCTTAGGCAGACACTTGCAGGTATACGCAAAAGGTCAGCAAATCAAGAGGATCTCTTGCAACGTCATGAGCAACCGAGTATATCATCATCACCAACAGCTTATTATAATGAGAAGCAATGATTGACTAGGGGACAGCCCAAGATCAGGAGCCGCATCCTCAAAGACAATGCCTTCCTCGTGAAAGATGAAGGCTCTGTGCCTGTGCAGCAAGTTGATGCTGCGTCAGCTAGGGATTTGCATATTAATGAAGGTGCCCTGGGCTCTATATAAATTTTTTGGTGTCAATAGGCCTTAGGAGCTCCACATAAGGCTTGTCAATACCACATACCTTCTCTATATTATGCCAAAAAATCAACCATTGGATAAGATGCATAAAAGTTTGGGTAGCACCTTGATAACTTGGATACTTTTAGATCTCTTTCTAGGGCTGTATGTAGGAATTATATAGTTTACATTTTTATACAATCTCAATATACCTCAGAGTTGTGGAAGCAAGATAGTGTTGGCAGTGTCCTGTCCAACACCCAAATCGGCGATAATGCATCTGAGCCATACAGAGTCAACCGTAGTTGTCAAGACTGCCCTATACTCAGCCTCACAACTAGAAGTGGCCACAAAAAATTTCTTCTTTCTCAACCATGATGTACGTGAACTGCCAAGCATGAAATAAAAACCACTTGTGAACACCTGCGTGTCAAAACAACCAGCCCAATTTCAGTTCGAAAAATCATGTAAGTCTGGCGTAAATGATCCCCCCTTGGGATAAAACTAGCCAAGATATAATGTGCCACTCAAGTAGTGGAAAATCTTTCTGAAGTGCTACCAATGCTTAGACCTTGGGATATGCATCAATCTGCTGACCTGTGAGACTGCAAACTGAATATCCAACCTCGTGTTGCATACATAAATGAGGCAGCCAACAACAATTTGGTAAAGAGTGACATCAACAAGATCACCAACATCATGTAGACTTAACTTCAAACCAGCTTCCATGGGAGTGGCAATAGGTTTGCAATCCTCAAGTCCAAACTTACATAGCAATGTCTCTATGTAGCTTCTTTGACACAAGGCAATACCACCATCACACTACTTAAATTGTATGCCCAAGTAATGATGCAACAACTCCAAATCTTTCATCTTGAAAGTAGCATTCAAATCAGCCTTGAATTCAACAATATGTGCCTCATTGGGATCAATGATCAGCAAATCATCCACATAAAGAACAAGCATGAGAAGTACATTGCCCTCATGCTTGACATACAATGTGCTTTCTATTGGACTGTTACAAAAGCCTTGTTTGACCAAATGAGTGTCAGCCTTCTCATACCAAGCACGAGGAGATTGCTTCAATCCATACAAAGCTTTGCTACATTTTCACACCTTATTCTCTTGTCCTTTCTTGACAAAACCGCGAGGCTGCGTTACATAAATTTCCTCAAATATGTCACCATTCAACAAAGCAGTAACAATGTCGGATTGATGTACATCCCAACCAAAATGAGTTGCCAAATGCACATACAAAATGCACAGTGGTCATACAACAATTGGGAACAAAAGTCTCTTCATAATCTATACCTTTTTGCTGTGCATAACTCTTTGCAACAAGTTGAGCCTTATAGCGATCAATCTCACCATCCGGCTTGTGTTTTAACTTGTAAACCCACTTTGTTCCAATTGCCTTTTTTCCAGGAGGCAAATCACATAAAGTCCATGTGTCATTTTCTATAAGTGCATCATATTCTGATTGCATGGCAGCCATCCAATTTTTTTAATTATGTGCTTCATCAAAAGACAGAGGTTCCTCAACATAATGTAAGCTAGACACAGCCAAAGCATAACAATCTGATGCATAAGATGCATGGCGAGAGCCTGAACAAGTGCGACTAGACAAAGGTGCATCAAATTTACTATCATGCAATGTATGCACCAGCCATTTTGGCAATACCTCTATCCTGCTCATTGTCAGCCCTTTCCTCATCAAGTACATCATGTACATCTGCATCGGTAATAGGATGATGTATAACACTTTTTGAAACCCCCATAGGCTATACATTTGCCTCATTGGAGTTTACATTTGAACTTCCACCACTAAAAAGAGGCAGCAAAGTGTCATAAATGTCTTGTGAGCTTACATTGTTGTCTCTGGTACATGACAGTAAGGGTTGAACATAATGCTTTGTTTGTGGATGATACAACTTGTAACCTTTTCTTTCAGCACTATAACCACAAAAATACATTTGATAGCCTTATCATCCAATTTTCTACGCTATATTTGTGGCACCAAAGCATACGCCAAACAGCCAAAAACATGCATGTGCTCAATAGATGGCTTTCTATCATGCCATGCTTCATATGGAGTCATAGACTACAATGCTTTTGTAGGACACTTGCTGAGTACATAAGTGGCACACATGACAGTCTCGAGCCAACATGAATGTGGTAAAGCTTGACTTTTGACCATACATTGTGCCATCTTCATAAGAGCTTCTTTTTCCTCTCAGCAACACCATTTAATGGAGGTCAAAATGAACCTGAATCAAAAATCTGGGTAGACTAAGCTTTAAGAGCTATGCCAAAAAAAAATTCAACCTGCCAACGCTCACCAAAGCGAATGCTTACAACTGACTACGTAGAAACCTTTCCCTGATGGCCATTTTTGAGTCAAATTCGTTAATAATTGTAGATACATCCCTTGAGACAATGTGTTTTATGAACTCTGAGGCATCTATGAATCTCTAATGTTTCTGATTAGCTACATGCTTTTCCACATTTTTTATGCAATGTTGCATTTAATTAGTCAAGAAAAGACATGCATAAACAAGGTCAGTCTCAACATATCTTTTAATTTGCTGCATAAGTCTACTCATAAATAGCTTGAACATAGGATGCCTCAACAAAGAGTTATTTACCATAAGTGAATGTTGGAGACCAACATTATTAAACTCAAAATTAAGCACATCAGATAAGGAAAAGACACTAGGGATGTGGTCTGTCATGGAGCATTTTATAATCAACAACCAAATCATCATCAGTAGGCAGCCAGTGAGTAGAACAAAAATAAATTCTTTCAAGCCAGGACCAAGAAGACAGATGAGATTGTGAATGGAAGGTAAATCCTTGGTTTTGGTATGTAGTTTCTAGCCAAGCATCCTGTAAATTACCTGCACTCACCATTCTCTCCCTAGAATTACTCTCTAGCTTGTTAATAAGAGAGCCAGTAGAGGTGATATCCTGCCCTGCACATACCATGTTAAAGTCCCAAGCCATAATTCAATGAGATAGCTACAAGCCTACTATCCATTGCCAAAGATCACCCCTAAGTCTAGGGTTATTGTCTGCATAGACATTAATCAACATCATTTTGCCCCATTGAGTGGATATCTGAAAAACTGAGCATTGACCATTTGGATGATCCAGAATCCAGATGGGATGAAGAGATGTCTTAATGCAAGTAAGCTCCGGGGAATCCCCCTTTCTTTCCTCCATAGAAGCACTCCATACCTCTATAGTGCATAAGTTGCCTTGCCTTGTCTTTCCTTTTATGCTCTTGAACTAAATACACATCAATCTGACTAGAAAACATCCACTTATTAAAATTGTGCAACCTTGAGGGGTCATTCTACCCTTTTACATTAAAGGTTGCAAACTTCATACTGTTATGAACCATGTGTGTTTCCTCCTCACTATCTGTTTCTTGCATATGCACTTCTAGATGAATGCCTCATGGGTCGGTTTCATTGTTGGATATTTTTGTTTCTTGGCTAACTCATGGGTTTCCATGATGTTTTCTATGGCTACTGAGGTTTCACGAGATGGCATGTCCTCCATGAGGGCTTCATAATAATTATGTGATATATACCCCAAGGAGAAGCCCCTTGATTTAAATAATTCCCAGGTAGCAGCTGTGAAACCATCCCCATCTACCACTCTCTTGACTTTCTCTACTGGTTTTGGATTTTTTGAAGATGATGGAATGTTACTCCCCACACTAGGTTTAAACAAAGTCTTGGGTTGGGTGGTTGCCTACCACTAGGTGTCCTTGCATAAAGTGGGGATGATCCACCTCCTTGTTATTGGTTGTAGACACTTTTCCTCTATCAACTTTGGAGACATTTTTCCCAAAAATCTGCTCTTGCGGGACCATATTTTTGCTCCCCAGATAAGATGGGATGAGGTGAGAGGCAGTAGATATTGTAGGGTAGTTTTTTGAAAAATGTCGTGAGTTTCCACAATGATATCACAACCCAGCAAGATTCCCCGATTTCAAGTAAAACACAAGCACTACAAGACGTCTTTAATGTAGCGACGCTCGTAGTGCGACGCTCAGATGGGGAAAAGCTCGGCCTCGCTATAGGCGTCACTATTTAACAAAGACTATAGAGACGCTCATAGAGACGCTTATAGTGACATTCATAGCGACGCCGACCCTTAAAAATAATTTGAGAGCACCAAAAACTCAGATCTGTATATCTGAGTTTCGGTGCTCTCTGCACAATAGGTATACCTTCCCCCCCCTCTCTCTCTCTCTCTCTCTCTCTCTCTCTCTCTCTCTCTCTCTCTCTCTCTCTCTCTCACACACACACACACACACACACACACACACACACACACACGAGTAGATGAGGGAGAGCGAGGTATGCTCCCTCACTCTCCTCTCTCTTATATTCCCTTCCCCTCTTTCTCTCTCTCTCTCTCTCTCTCCCTCTCCTCTCTCTTATATTCCCTTCCCCTCTCTCTCTCTCTCTCTCTCTCTCTCTCTCTCTCTCTCACACACACACACACACACACACACACACACACACACACACACACACACACACACACACACACACACACACACACACACACGTGCACACACACACACACACACACACACAATGTGTGTGTGTGAGAGAGAAGAGAGAGAGAGAGAGAGAGAGAGAGAGAGAGAGAGAGAGAGAGAGAGAGAGAGAGAGAAGTTAAAGAGACATATAAAGAAAGTAGAGAGAGAGAGAGAGAGAGATAGATAGATAGATAGATTTTATTATCGTCCTCGGAGGTCAAATATGACCTATGGGACCAAAGTTACATGTGATGTAGTATGTGTATGACTGATGAGTGACTCTCGATGCTCCAAAATTGTAGTGATGAGAGTCGCAATGGAGAGCCCACACTTTGGCTGGGAGAGGAAAGTGTGTAGGTCTAAGTTATGGCTGAAAATGTGAGAGAAGCAAGTTCGGATGTGATCAAAAGCTGAGCATTCTAGTAGTGTGTGGTACTCAGACTCTAAAACTTGCAGTGAGCATAATGTGCACAATCGATTTGACTCTTCTCCATTGCCCCAACGCCCTATCTCGCATCGAAGGAAATGGGAGCTAAGCCGAATTGCTGCGATAGTGCGTATCGCGGACAAGGGAATAGGCTCAAGCATGTAAGTGTGAGTACGGTTTCCTCTCTCAGCGAAGAACATGGTTTTGTAGTTGGGGGCAATATAGGTGGTGTAATGTATGAAGCGTGACCCACCGGATTTCTCCCAAGCCGTAATAGAGAGAGAGAGAGAGAGAGAGAGAGAGAGAGAGAGAGAGAGAGAGGTTAAAGAGAGGGATAACGAAAGTAGAGAGAGAGAGAGAGAGAGAGAGAGCTAAATAAAGAGAGACAGCGAGAGAGAGAGAGAGAGCTAAATAAAGAGAGACAGCGAGAGAGAGAGAGAGAGAAATGAAATGAAATGATATATTTAACGTCTTCAAAATGCCGAAATCACTTATGAGACCAATCCGATAAACTCCTTGTGGATCTTATCTAATGTTGGGGTACAAACATACAAGTGAAGTAAAGTGGAAGGCTAAAATCATCATCAATTTTCAACATTGGGCGTTGTTTGAGAAAGTAGTGCATTGGTCGGTGAAGAGCTTCGTCAATGTCCGCCTTGTAAATAGACATAATGTGTGAAGTTGAGGGTTGCCAAAAAAAAATTATCCTCTTTGAGGTCGTACGATGGAGCTGATGGTAGCAGGTCTTATGGTGTTTGTAAGCGGTGTTTTTGTCATAATTGGAGCAAACCATAGCCAAATCTTGTGCTTCCCCTTTCCCCCTTCTTGCATTTCCTTGCTCAAAGTTTCTGGTGCCAATTGTGTGAGTTGTGTGTGCCCCCCGGGCCATTTGTGTGTGAGGGAGAAAGAGAGAGAGGTGTGTACTATAAGATTGCTAAAAACGGGCAAAATCATGATGGTGTGTTGTCTGTCAATTGTGTGGAGTTTGTCTTCATTGGTAGGCGTTGGTGCACCCAAAGTGTGACAACCCTAGCATAGGACATAGGCAGTGATGTGTATGCTTATAGATGCATGGCAGAGGGCTAGAACATATGGGAAGATCCTCGACAGATAGGTGGCAGCAGAGATATATGATTTGTGTGGGTTTTTAGACCCTAAAGGCTACAAGATGGGCCGGAAAAGGTGGTAGGTGAAGGAGGCTCAAGGTGATGGTTTCTAGCTCAAAAATGTAGAGCTTGAAGTGCTAGAGGAGCAAGTCCAGATGGCTCATCAAACGGAGCTACAAAGCGAAAGCCATGGCTATTCAAAGTTGAAGGTATTTGCAAATCTGAGACGGACAGAGCAGGTGATTCCAGGTAGTCCAGGTCATTTTGGAGCTATGGGTGTGTAGTGCTTGATTTATGGAGCCTGCTGGTCTTTTCAGATTGTCGTTTGGAACTTTGGAGGTCAAGATACTAGCAAATAAAGATTTGTCGGGGGCCAGTTCTGTGTCGGGTTGGTTGCATGGATAGATGTGACATCTAAGATTTTTGAAGCTTTTCTAGGTTTTGTATGAATTCTATGCAGCAAGTAAAGGCCATGGGAGTTTACGGCTCGTCAATCGGGCACCGGGTCGTTCAGATATTAAAGTTTGAAAATGATGGTAGTTGCCGGTCAGGTGGTAGCAAACGGGTTTTTTAGGCGCATCATTTGAGGGCACGGCAAAGCCAAAATGGTAGTGAGGTTTGTACAGTTCGTAGCCAACAAAGAGATCTATTGGTTGGAATTTGCGGCTCAATCACAGGGTTGGTGTGCACCAAATGGCATCGGATTGAAATGGTGAGAGGAGGAGAATTTTTATGCAATTAAAATTAAGAGTTGGTGAAGTTTTCACCATTGGGGGGTGATTTGAAGTGGATCTATCACGTATTTGTGGGTTAATCCCACATGATAAGTACGAGGTTGACTTGGTAGAGTACATAAGCACAAGGGAGACGTGCACTTATGTGTCGTGGTGTAGGAGTTGAGCTCCGAAGACTATTCACCATGGTGCCTAGAGCGCGCACAGCATTGTTGTTGTTGTGCCTGATGGACATGATGTTGACGTGGGGCGGTACCTGGTGGTTTTGTTGAAGCAAGTGGCGGATAGGCCCGTTATCGATGGCCGTTGACTCTGCAATGGCATGATGATGTGGTAGAGGCCCATCACGCGCCCGTAAGAGCCAAGTCATGCCTTGGGTTCCCAAATGAAGTAAAGCCAAGAATATAAGAAGGGCATCCTCACATGCAAGGGATACCAAAAATAGACGAGGAACCAAAAAAGGGGAGTGCCCACGCTCAAGAGGGGCCCGTTCTTCCATGTGGGGGTTCTCTTTTCCGAGGTCAGTGAGACGGGAGGACCAAGGGATTCTTGAGCCGAAGTGTGGCTATGGAGTTGGTGTGGAGCAGAAGGGCAACCAGATTTTTGTGTTCTACTTGCCGATGCTTATGCCGGTTAGGAGCTACAGCTGTATATAGTCGTCTTTGTTGAAAGAAATCCATCATTATTGTGCATCTGGTGTTGATTCCCCTTATCCCTTCTCTTCTTTATTGTGTGCATCTGGTTTCGGGCGTGTGTAGGTAGTTGTGTCCCCCCTGATGGTCTGTTGTGCACAGAGAGGTTGAGAGAGGTTGTGTGTGCGGTGAAGGGATTGAATCAAGCTATACAAGATGATTGGGCTTTGTTGGTGGTGTCATATTGAGTGTGTGCAAACGCTGGTTCGTCGGTGAGTTGTGTGAGTTTTGAAGGTGGACTCTAGTGGATTGGGGTGTGTAGTGATTTTCTTGGGCTACAGAGAGGCAGATTACTTGGGTTTTGGGTGTGTTTCCCTTCCCCCTATCCATCTTCAAGTTCCCCACGGAGGAGCATTGATGCTCCGATTTGAAGTTTAAAGTGGTGTTTGGAAGCCGACAAACGGTTAGCAGATGGTCAAAATATTTGGAGGTTGTGTTTAAAGGTAGGAGAGATGATGTAGTCAAGCTTTGGGCCCATAATTGGAGGTGTTGAAGACCTTGAAGATTGGTTGGCAAATTTTGAATTGTGGATGATATTGATGCATATGTTGAGACGGATGCGAAAAAGCTGCAAACGGTGTCGTTGCTGATGCGCAGACAAGCAAAGGTTTGGTACAATTATTTGAAGGGTGATGATCAAAGTTCATGACACGAATTGTGGAGGCAGTTTGGAAAGGTGATTGCCCCGACAGAGGCTGGTGCTAAGTTGAAATTGGCACACCAAGAAGTAAGTAAGGATTTTTCTATTTTCCTTGAGGAATTTGAAGCTTGTTGGAAGTAGTTAGAATCCATGCATAAACAAGCGCCAAGGGATAATGCAAGCACAAAGAGTATCAACTCAACACTCGGATAAATAGATCTCAGCTAAGCATAAAACGCATAACTTTATATACAAGTGGTGAGCAAACATTGTGCTCAAATCACGTCCCACAAGTAGTGATGTTAATCTGACAATTGCATAAATCTATACTTGTAAGCATGTAGAACCTATAACCAATGACTATTTGTAAAATGTAAGCATTAGACTCACCATTAGAATGTTCGTCAATCAAAAACAATGTATACCATAGATCTACCTATAGCCACTATGAGCATACATAAATCTCACTCCTACGACAGAGGATACAAGAGCACTAAATCCACATCCAAGCTAACAAAATCTATAAAAGTGAGAGTAAATACTTGATCAGTGTTAAAATGGGAGTAAATCAACCACTACACCATCCTAGAATCAAATTGCAAATACATGCAACATATGGCAAGAATTTGGGAATAGAGTTTCTCTTATATTTTCAGTAAAATCTCAAATACAACTTAGTCATTCAAAGTGGCATGCCAAAAAATCATAGAAGTATAAATTAAGCCAACTAGGCACTCTGCTTAAACGAGAGACTCAGACTCTCATCCACAAATGTCATACAACGATCAAAAGTGATCAAATGCTCTCCAAACTCAATGAATAGAAGCAAGACATTGTTGTGAGTTCTCACAAAAAGTGCATAAACTTGTCCAAGACAAAAGCATCTCAATCAAAAATCCACATGTGGCATACATACAACATAAGCATGGCATAAGCTCATTCCCATATGAGTAGCTCTTTGGAAAATCCACATCTCTGCTATCTGTATACCCGTGAATCCATCACCTACGAGCTATCAAGAGCTCGATTTGTATTAGCATATGCATACATAACATAAATTCCACACATAACGAATGTGTGTTGGAAACCTCTGTGAAAAACCACACAATCTAAAGCATAAAGCATCAACTGGAATGTTCGTCGGTTAAAAAATGCACAACTTGTAATCTTGCACACTATCTCGTGGATCAAAAACCTCATCGGTCAAAAACCAGACACATGGATAAGAAACCACTTGTCCGCATATGACATACATTTCCTCCGAGATTAGTGCCGGGGAAAAGTACAATCTAGCTCACAAAATCCCTGTGAAGGTCAAGTTGTACCTATCATGGTGGCCGTAGACATCGGAGAGTCGATGTCGCTTGTAAAAAAAAACGTACCTCTAGAAGATCATTGGATCCATGTGTGTCATGGCGTATCTGTGCACGAGAAGAAATCAAAACACTGGAAAAGAGCCTAGACCCACTCTCTCTCGCTCTCGCTATGTTGAGGAAGTGGCCAGATAGACTCGTTCCATCTACCTCTGTGTGTATCTATGCAAGAGAAGAAATCAAAAAACTAGAGGAGAGACTAGACCCACTCTCTCTCGTTCTCGCTATGTCAAGGAAGTGACCAGATAGACGCCGTCTATCTACCTGTGTGTGTGTGTGTGTGTGTGTGTGTGTGTGTGTGTGTGTAGCTGTTTAAATCTTAAGTAATAAGACATAATTGAATTTTTACATTCAAAAGACAGCTGGCCAAGGAATAATGAACTGATATGTACAAAAATAACTCAGTATCAGAATTATTTAGGTACAATTATGTTTGTAGGGAAGAGGTCCTCTTTCAGTAAGGTTGGTAGTAAAAAAACATCCCCGTTCCTCAGTGGGTATTTCATCACAATAATGTTGCTTGCCAAAGAAAAGAAAACCCTCCAAGATAAGATAGAGTCCTTACCTGCATCCATCCAACCAAGACAAAAATTCAATTAGCCTTGGATGTGTTTTACAGGTATCAATGGCCATGTCAGTTGTTATCCATGTCCATCTTATAGATTTTAATTACTTTAGCCAAGCTTAGGTTATTAGATATTTTTAGCAGTCTTTACATATTCCTTCAAAAATCAATGGTACAATCTACCTTCTAATGTGTGTGGTGAAGTCCAAAAAGTTTAAGCCATAGCTTGGTAGCTATGCTTGAGTCCATAGTAGCAAACATATACTTACTAATCAATAGAGTATCAAAAAAAGACTCCATTTTTTCAAGTGGAACCTCATTTCGCGAGCCATATCTCGGTATTTATGCCATGTTTTGAGGGTACCAGCCATATATTTACCTTCAAAATTCCCAATTTTTCTCCATAGCTTGATAGCTATGCTTACACTAACAATAGCATCCATATACTTACCAAAATCAGAAATAGAGTATCAAGTGGAACTTTATGTCATGAGCCAAAGGTCAGTTTTTTACGCCAAAGCTGAGAGTAATCTCCATATACTTACCTTCAAAACTTCAAGTTTTTAAGTTCTTAGTATTCAATACAGTTCAGCATTGTTCAGTCCTGTTTTTCTCCAAGATACTTTCAAGCTTCCACCGTCATGGGTGCTAGATGGTTAAAATAACCTTAACTCCTTCTCCCCATATGAAATCATGAGGGAAAGTATTATGAAGAAGTCCAAGAGTTTCCATATTGCATACAACAGAAAAGCCAAACGTATCCTTGTCGATGTCAGACAGAGTTTCATCACCAAAACAAACACAAGCTTTCAGAAAGTCCAAGGTTTCATTCACATTCCATGCGGTTACTAGCCTTAGCTATAGGCCAGAGCTAAAATGCATTAGCTATATATTTACCCCCCCTTTTTTTTAAGAAAACCCAAGTGATTCATCATACAAAAAATTGTAATGTCCGGTTACTGTTAGGCCCGCAAAAAGAAGAAGACCAGTGTCGGCTAAAACAGAGCCCCAAAAAAACCAGTGTTGGCTAAAACAGAGCCCAAAAAAAGCATGTATCGGCTAAAACAGAGCCCTTTCTTTTTTCTAAACATACCTTAGTTAGGTCGGTAAACGGCAAGACCTGCAACGGCTTAAGCCAAGCCAAGAAAACCAATGATGCACAGTTTTTTTTCTAAGACCAGTCGACATCAAATCTCCCCAATTTTTGCAATAGGTTCCATTAGGTGTGCTTTCAATCAGTCAGACGATGCCTTGCTACCATATTTAAGGGCTACAACAGTTTTTTGAAAAAAACCAGTCTACGCAGAGTACTTGCCCAAACAAATTCGTAAATTAAACCCCTAATGAATGTTATACAGTTCAACGCTATGCTATGAGAACTACTACAAGTAGTACCAACGTAATGTTTTAATATTTGAAGCAACAGATAACCAAAGCTCAAAGATTTTTTTTCTCAAAAAGAGGCCTAGAGAAAAACCTGAGTATTTTGCGCAGTGAAGCAAACGGTATATTGCCTTTAGTCAGAACAACAAAAATACGAACAAGCTAAGTGAGGGGCAAAGTGCACCCTCACCTTTTTTATAGAGGTTGAGCTGCATTTTCCTGAGCGTGATCGATGAGAGAGGCAAGCCTCCCTGCTGTGTAGCGTCTTCAAGTGATGCACAGAAAGCCTTGCAAGGGGAGATCCATCCCCAGGATGCGCAGGCCGCCTACTATTTGCAGTGAGAGCCCGGCATTTTTACTCACGCCCAATTCTAGGAGAGAATTATTATGCAAGGGCATAGTCCCATAGGCCATAAGTGGCATGTAATGAGTCAGTATCCCATGAGTGCTTCAGAGGGGGGGGGGGGAGGGAGGTTTTATTTAGGAGGATGGAAAAACTAAAGCATTAAAAGTACCACAGTGTGTGTGTGCGTGTGTGTGTGTGTGTGTGTGTAGCTATTTTATCATAAATAATAAGACATAATTTGAACTTTTACATTCAAAAGACAGCTGGCTTCAGAGAAAGAGAAATGATAAGTACAAAAACAACTCAGGGTTAGAATTATCTTTGTACAATGTTTGTATGAATGAAGCCTCATTCCAGTATATAGATAGAAGTACTTCCCTTGCAATAGGTGTATGTATAATCCTGTATTGGACAATTGCTAAAAGCCAAAAAAAACCTTCCAAGATAAGATAGAGTCCTTACCAGCATCCATCCAAACAAGACAACATTTATATTATCCTTGGATGTGTTTTACAGGTATCAATGGACTATACCAGTTGTTATCCATGTCCATCTTTTAACATTTTTTAAAAACATTTGAGCTTAGTCCAAAGTACTTATGTTCTTTTATATATAAGGTTCAAAAAATAAAAATTTAGTATTTTAGTCTTAGCGTAGAGTGCCATACCCCCTACTACTTCAAATGGTAAGTTACCCATCACAAAACAACTTTGAGTAAATTAATGGAGCTCCATCTGTGAAGAAGTTTAAAACTTGCTATAAACGAGTATAGACCCATTGTAGAATAAATTCGGAACTGATATAGTTTACAACGTAATCCGATCCTTCCTATTTACTATAAGTCACAAACTCCCATCAAATGGTGAATGTAAATAGAGTTTTGCATTATCCCGTCTTATCAAAAACAGGTGCTAATATGCAGTGTAACTGGGAAAAATCCCATAGGGTCGCCCAAAACAGCGTGTTTTAGCAGGCAATGTACGGCAAAATAGGATTCCAAAGTACACCCAACCATAGGTGTTTCATACCAGTTTAAAAAGAGACAGTTTTTTTCATGTCAACCAATTACAGCGACAGTACCAATCATAGAAGCCAATAGTCATCCAGGGAATACCCCCATCCCAAAGCATCTTACTGTAATGATAGCGACACATCCATATGCAAGAAAAAACCCCTCTGGGTTGTACCCAAAGCTGTAATGCGAGATACTTACCTTCACAATGGGCAGAGCTTCTTACCAAACCAGTGAGCCATTTATCACAAAGTTAACCGAATAGCTTAAAGTGTAAAGCGGTATCAATTACCATCCAATCATTTAAGTACAACCTTTCCAGAACAATTCTGTTAAGTGCATCCTTACCTTAGGCTAATATGCGTTTATCTGTAAAGAACCGAAACCCAGCTGAGGGGTTTAGCCAAAAAAAACCTTTAGTTAGTGCCATTTAGAGTAAAGCAGCCATAAAGTGGTTTTTATCAAAAAACACAGCAGGTTATGCCCCCATATATTAAGCTGTTTCCAAGCATTGTCATGTGACTCAAACCAGTAATCACCGGGTTAGACCCTTCCTTTTTTTAAAATTATACCGTACAGTCTGCAGAAAAATATATATTGCATGGTCCAGCCATGTGGTAGTACCCCATTATCACAAGCAAATAAACACTTTTCTCAGCGCAGCCAGAATGTCAGTAAGTTAAGCCCAAAGAATCAATCATTAACCATATGATGCTATGCATAGCCATTAAAAATCGGGGCTATAGCAATTAACAATACTCCTTAGTGGTGTTACCAAAGCAATGCCATCGCACACCATGGTTTTTACCGATTAACCAACTCATAGCATGCTCTGTCAAGCCAAGTCAATCCACCCATACACAGAGCAATACCATAATAATAATCTCAAAGAAATGATTGTAACAAAACCAGTGAGGCCAAACATGGTAACCAACCTATGTTGTAGCTGTTGCAAGCTCCATTGTAGATGCAGTAGAAAAAAATATAAACAGTTCTCACACTTTACGCAAGAAAAACTCACAGAAGGCTAAGTGAGGGGCAAATTGCGCCCTCACCTCTTAAATAAAAGAAGGAGGAAGGCCGCCATCCTTGAATATGTGTAGCATTTAGGTAGTATTGAGTGGAGCGAGCCCCTCCTGCAGGTCTGATCAAGCATGGCCGATTGTCATGCAGTTTTGTTATGGCAAATACCACCATAGCGCCTTCACGGTAGGTTTTAGAGAGGGCAATATACCACTTAATTTGCAAGCTAAGGGTTTTTTCAAAAAACCTATTATACTTATAAGGGAGATATCCCACGGTGGATACCTATAAGGTAAATTAGGAAGCTAGTTTAACACAATTGTTATTTGTGCTACATAATCACAAAGGTAAGTACCACAGTGTGTGTGTGGTGTTGCATACATGCTCTCTGTTGCACTATAGAGAGAAAAACTCACTAGCATTTTGTACTCATCGCTGAAATTTTCAACATTGTCCTACCTTCAGTTTTCACAAACTCCAACGCTCCCACTCTCCAATTTTTTTCATTAACACTATGGTGTTTTTTTGTTGCCTCATAGCGCTACTGCAAAGAAAGAGTCTCTAGTGCTGCTTTTTTTTATGAGGTTCAACACTTCTCATTAATGAAAATCTCTACAATGCCTTTTGTTTAATGCTCCCAATACCTTTACTGAGGTGTCAATTTCCTATAGATCTGTGATTGTGGATTTCCTCCTCCTCCTTTTGATTCTATTGCTTTGTGCTAAGGTATTGAACCTTAGCTTCTCTCAAAGCTTTTGCACGTACGTTGAGAGAAGGTCAAGAAATCAAAGCTTTGATACCACTTGTGAGTGTGCAATGTGTGTGTATATGGTAATTAACCCAAGTATTATCAGAGATCCTAAAAGTGATCTATTTGTACTTTCTACCTCTGTGTTTGGTATTGTTTGTAACATGATTAGTGCATCTTGATCACTCTCATCATCATACGGCATGTTATTGTATATGTTTTCATAAATTTCAGTAGATAACCTGAATCTATTTTTCCATCCAGGGATAGGCTCCATGGGAAACCGTATTGCTCTTACAAGGTGTGAGTAGATCATAACTAGAGGTGTATGATTTAGAAGGCTGTATGTATCAAAAATGCCTTCAACTGGCCATAGTACAAGCCTTCAACTACTTTCCCCCCTCTAACAATTTTGTTGTGCCATGCATCCTTTTGTGCCTTCACTGTCTCGTTCCTCTTTTTGGTGCATTTAATCAAATAGAAATCATGTCCTTTCTCTGCTACCTTGGCTGCAAAGTTGTCACCAATTGACAACAATTGACACAAACACTCAGGGTTCCCTTCATACATGGGAGGTTAGAGACATTATGCATTGGCAAATTGAAATCAAACTATTATTTTATTTGGCATCATCGTCTTCATCGCTGCAAGGATCGTCTGATTCCAATAATGGTTGGACTATCAAATATTTCCATTCTTCTACATGTTGTCTGTTCTTCTCTCTTGTTTTTTCAGTTCCCACACTTAGCTTTATTAGTTGGGCACCCTTGGCCTTTTAGATGACCTCAAACGGACCCCGAACAGGCCAAAAACATCTTCTCCATTGCCCACAGATACATGAATCACAAAAACATGAGAGTGTACGATATCGTAGAGCGCATGGACTATCCTGTGAATATCCATCAATGCAATGAAATGATCATGAACCTGTAATACACTGACAATCCCATTGGACATTGCGTCGCACATCATCCTTGAAACTAGCCAAAAACTCTTTGTGTACTTGATTTATGCTGAAATGTTTCATTTAGATAGTTGACTACATCGGCTGCAGACTTCATAGGCCAGCCATCTGGTTTCAACTCCTCATGAGTGAGGGTTCTCTTTATGATTACCTCTGCTCCATCATGCTCACCTTTTCCATGTCCTGATGCTGAAAAGTTATGCATCATCTGCAGACCTGTCAACCAATAATGCCTAGCCACAAAGTAGAAAGGTCTTCATGCTTTAAACTGAGACACTGCACCATCTGACAACACCCAATGACGTCGTAAAGAATGGCCCTTTCTGTTTCAACCACTTGTCATGAAGAAGAAAACAATGTTGTACAAACAAAGTGTCATGTATTATATCATCAGATATGTAAAAATGGAGTGTTTTTTCAACACCACCTCCTGAGTTTCTCACATAAGTAATGTGAATAAGTATTGTAACCTGATTAGACCACTAGTGCATGGACTTTATCTCATTTTCTATTTTAAATCGATAATTCTTGGCAAATTCGATGATCGAAACAACAACATCTGATGGAAACTTGAGTAAGCACTCTTTAAATTGTTGTGCCTGCCACCAAAAAAATGTAGTTATGCTTGATGAAGCTCTTAGATGAGATGAGAATGGGTCAATAAAAGTAGAGCATCTTATTTGTTGCACTACCAAGTCCTTTCTTTTCTTCTCAGACCACCTGCATCAACTTGCCCAGTTGAAACATTTGTGAAGATCTTCACAGTGACCTCCCCACTATCCACTGAAATTTCATCAGGACACAATGTCAACCTGTTTATTCCAAATCTAGAGCAAATCCAAACGAGCATTTTTTTGCATAGTATTCTGCATCATGAGCCTTTGGACATAAAAGTGATTCCCACATATCACTGATTCTATGAGACACTAATTGGTTTGCAGTACACTTACCTGAATCATCACTACAGCAAACGGAACATGTGCAGGCATGATCCTTTCCATAATGCTCAAACTTGTTTTGTCGCATCTGATTAAATGCCTCTTTAAAATATATCATTTGGACATGATATACACAGCAACACGTATATCGCTTCTTCATTTTTTGGACAAAGTAAGGCTTTAAAGCCTCAAAACATCTAAGAGAAATTTCCACTTCTGGATTGGCCCTCTTGAATCTTTGGTACAACTCAATCTGTGACATTAAAACAAAACAAATTATGAGAGTAAAATATTAGCCATTTTTACAGTACCATTTGGTTTTGTACATAAGCAAATGTGGGTTGTAAAATATTAGCCATTTTGTACAGTACCATTTGGTACAGAATAGTACCTGTATAGTACCAATTTTTGTACTGTATAGTACCAATTTTTGTATATTTGGTAGAGTACATTAGCAATTGGATTTTGTGCAGTACCAGATTTGGTATAGTAAGACATTAGCTATTTAGTACTTTACCATTTGGTGCAGTAGAGTACCAATTTGGTATTGTTCAATACCAAGTTTGAAACTAGTTTGGAAATTTCTTAAAGAGTACCTTAAATGGTGGTACCAGGTGGATGCCATAAATTACCAATTTGGTGGTATATAGTACCAATTTTGGTACTGTAAGACTTTATCAATGAAATATATTTTTGTTTTGTACTAGGAAATGTACTATAGAGTACCTTGAGTAATGCTATAGGGTGGATGGGGATATTATGTAGTACATAACATGGAATTATATGGTACTCTTTAGTACATTTTAGGGTGCTCCATATAACATGCCACTATATGGTAGATAAATGTACTTTGGCCTACATCACAAGGTTCTATAGAGTACTCAAATCAGATTGAATGTACTATGGTGTACCTTATATGGTAGTATAGGGTAGATGAAGGACCTATGAACATTATTATAGGGTACTCCAATCACATGAAAAGTGCTATTGAGTACCTAATGTGGAAGCATACGGCATTTTAAGGTATAACAATGGAGTACCTTCATATTAATAAAGCTACTATTATACCTTAGGTTGCTACATGTACCAAATGATATACCTTCAGCAAGAGGTATTGTATGAGGTAAAACAAATGGAATACCTTCAAGTACTATAAGTAGAGTACATTACACCTGAGAAAATAGAGAGGCACAAAAGACATTAGCAACGGTTTTAAAATTTACCTGAGACTCATCGAGAAGATGGCATTGGATGTTTGATAACACTTTTTCTTCCAATCCTCTTCCGACATATATCCTTTTTGTTGGGTGAAACTAGAGTCTCTGAGCTCCAAATGACATAAACTAGATTCTCTTACTTCACCTGTGACAATGTTAACCTTGAGCCAATTATCTTTGACATGCACTCAATGGCAAAACTTCCTCATCATCTTTAATCTCAAGACGATAATTGGCTGCAGCAATGTTTCTCGATGAACACTCAAAATACCTGCTATCCTTGTATGGTTGGTTCATTTGTGTTGTGCCATCGATATTATTCATTACCATCATCAAAGAAGAGCTCATCTGTTGAGCGGGGCACCTTGAGCTGGCTGAGGGTGTTACGGATGCTAGATAGAAGAGTGCTTTCAAAATTAGCTATTGATGTTTGCAGATCCTTAAAAGTAGGATGGAGCAAGTGTTGATGGAATAACTTGTCTGGGATACTTCTTGTAAGCCCTAGTGTCTGTGTGCGCCAAAAACTTTGCCTTAGCTGAACAAATCTAACTTTCTTGATTTGGCTTCATCCATTAAAGATGGATCTTTCAACCTGCTGCTTTCTTTTTCTTTCCTTCTCTATTCTCATTTCTTAGCAGCCCAATACTCATGCATAGAAGCGGTGTCCATGCTAGTGAACACTTGCATTCAGCTCCATAGTCCAATCCCTGTTTAGGCAACTTGCACAGTAGTCAATCCCTATTGGGACAACTTTCTCATTCACATGCCAGAGAAGTAGTTGTGAATTCCATGCCTTGAGGATTATCCATGTTTACGTAGCCATATTCTCATGCTAGGATAACCATTTGTATTCTCTGGTCACTTTGTGAATTCCATGCTGGCAAAGAGTGTGGGTAGTGTAGCGAGTTAACGAGCTACAACTAATAATCGGCTATGTTGTGGACGAGGAAGAAAGATAGGAAGAGAGAGAGAGAGAGACTCGTCTATAATCATTACATAGATCTATATATGCTGATACAAACCAAATGTTTTTTTTACATAAAAGAATTCCCAAAAAAAAAGATAAAAACGAATTTCCCAATAAAGTGGATAAAAAAGACTTCCCCAAAAAATGCTAATTTTCTACCCAAGAAAAAGTAGTGTCCTTGACAGTGCATATTGTACCACCAAACCATGCTTTCAGCCATCTACACAATACACTATATAGCTACACATTAAGTACTTCCCATAGTAATAAATAGTAATAAAGTGTCCTACTTATTTGTAATATTATGTAGCTATTTAACTCTATGTGCTATGTAGTGTTATCTAGTAAACTATGAGATACTATATACTTATATGGTGGAATATAGTTTTATGTGCTATATAGTGGTAGATGGTAGTATATAGTTCTTTACACTACAATGTTGTATGCACTATATAACTCTATACTGTCATATAACTCTATACTTTGTAATTTTTCATGAATTACACGGGCATTGGTAATTTTACCTTTCATATTCGTCACTTGTGGGACTTTTATTCTTTCTTCAACCTTGCCACTCATATGGACTCTCCCATTCTGCCATCATAAACTAATGAATATTCTCTAATCTTTCCCGATGGGGGGCAATCTCTACAATCAAGCTTGAAGCATCTAAGTCCTCAAAAGCATAAGAGCAATTGCAATTGCAATTCCTGGTGCCATCATGAGAAGGTTCCTAGAGGCTTGTTGTGCACACAAGGATTTAAAAACAAAGGACTAAGGCTTCCACCTTGCCAAAATTCCAATGGTTGGCGTTGGATACAATGAGAACTTCCGATTGCTTCATACCTCGTAGCACGAATCAAAACATCAAAAATTCCAACCTTGTTTTTGGTTTCTTCATCATTGCCAACTTTGGAACTTGCATCTACCCAAGATATTTAGCAATTATTGCAGCCCAGCAGAAGGTGAAGCCTCCCGTAGACATTTTGAAATAAAATGTAAAGGAAGTCACTATGGCCCTTTAATGAAGGGACCCATTTAGTAAACAAGCTGGCTCTCCGCCTCTGCAAACCATGGCACTCCCTTCCAATGAGAGACAGAGAGAGAGAGACCAGCTATTCTTTCCACCCACATGGCTCGACTCGAGAAAATCATGCCCTTTCTACACTCGCCCAAAAAGCCTCCATATCAACACTCCCATTTGATGCATACTCCCGTTCTCGCGAGAGGGAGTGCCAATAAAGGCACAAAAGAACTTGGTATGTCTTTCTTCCTCTTGTTTAACATGTGTGCCCTTTTTACAACAGGCTCAAAAAACTCAAAACTCTCTCTCTCTCTCTCTCTCTCGGGGAATGCCAAAAAAAGGCACAAAAAAGCCTTGGGCACCTTTCTCCTCCTCTTGTTTAAAAACACCAAAACGTATTTCAAACGGTATATGCACATTATTTTCAAAGGAGTTTCACTTCTAAAATTGTGACTGTTTCAGGGGCTAACTTCGGCCTTTTCTTCATGTTGTGATGAATCCCAAGGGGTAGCTCATGTCTATATGCAAAAAGAGCTTCACCTCCATCCCAATAGCTCCAATATTCCTTTGCGCCAACGTCCAAATTCCATTATTATGTAAAACCTTGCCCCATACAAGAGCTTGAAACACCAACAGTTTCATGAAAGCCTGTGTTTGCAACATGAGGTTCTACTAACAGAAAACTTGGAAATAAGGTAAGTGGAAGAGCTATCAGATAATAATATGTAATACAACTTTGTTGCAGAGTAGCATACAGACACAACAGCAATTGTCGAAACCCTGGTTTGCTAATCAGCGGTAACTGATAAGAAAATCCTGGTTTAGTTTTTTATGTTGTGAGAAGAATAGTATCAACATAAAAACAAACAGCAACTCAAAAAAGTTAGTGGCCTCGCTATGTCATAATGTTACTTGGCACAAATTCTGACTAAAGACAATACCAATATCATCCTCAGTTGCTCAATGTCAAGGTGAGAATCCTACCAAAACTTTGACTTTGAATGCCCACAAGTCCTAACCCCAGTTTCAACTCACAAGTTTAATATTTTTGGGTACTTTGGGGTCCTTTTAGTTTTTCTGAAGGAACATATCATATGTATATCTTTGTGCTACGAATTGTGATGTACATATTTAGGTCTTTAAGTACCATGTTTTGACTTGAGGTATTTACTTTTGGTACTTCAATATTTCTGGGAACTTTGGAGGACCTCTCATTTTGTACTTTTTGGTACTTACTTTAAGTTTTACTTTTGTGCTTTGGGTACTTCACATCTGGTAGTTTTATTGTTTGGAACTTTTCATACTGATTATTTGGTACTATTTACTATTTGGTAATTAACATTTGGTACTATTTATTGTGTACTAGATTGTTGTGCTTTGGTAGGAGCATGATATACTTAACAGTACTTTAAGTATTGTCTGCTATTTTGCTACTTACCATATTGGTTACTGTTTTCTATTTGGTACTACTTAGTGCTTATTAGATTATTGTCCTTTGGTACAAGTTGGTCCTTTAGGTACTCTGAACATTGGTACAGTTTACATTTGGTATTGTCTGCTATTTAGTACTAGTAACTGTCATGACATTTACATTTGCTGTTGTTTACTTTTCTCTAGGACACTACTTTGGTAATATTCACTGTCATGAAATTTCCATATGTGACATGCAGAGGAAATGTGGTGGTCCCTCGAAACTGAGTGTGAAGAGGCTCAGATCCAGAGTGAATTTGTCAGAATGATAATTGCAAAATTCAACTAAGGAAGAACATTCATATTATTTCCAAGCCCCAGATCAAGGATGAAGACAAGACAATCTATGCTTTAGGATCTTCTGTTGCTTGTGGGGAGTGCTTGGACTCCATCCATGTGGTTTGGTTCTTTCATGTTGCTGGCTAGCAGGCACCTGGCTGTAGGCACCAATACCACCCTCTCTATTTCGTTGCCACTCTAATGAAAAAAGACATTTGTGCGAAAGGTGGATGCAAGGAGCGCATCTCCGAAGTGGCCAAGACCTGGGCTCACAACAAGGGACGTGTTCAAAAAAAGTAAGCAAACCGTCTTCGTTCTTGTTTTGAACAAAATTTTGGTTTTTCTTATCGTAAAATGTTTGTTTGTTGGTGAGCTATGTAGAATACGAGGTCAAAGAGGAGTATACGGACAACCATGTTGCAGACAAGCACTCCAAGGTTGGACATATGTTTGATAAGGAAATGGCAGATGGTGGTAAGTTCTATGATGTGGATATGCATGAGGTTGCTACAACGCACATTTTAAGGCATTCAAATGAAGTGCATTCATCAGACAAGTTAGATGAAGACAAGGACACCACCACAGGGGCCCATGAGGGAGTAAATGAACGCAAGGAAGAGCCGGGCCATGACGTGCTACCAAATCAAAGGTGGTGTGCTTGGTGTGCTTGGTCGATGTATAGCAGCCAAACAAGGCTTTTGGTGGGTTGGGGGGGGGGGGTGTGCACATGGTAGAGGACAAGGGAGAGGTATAGTATGTGATTGAAGGATTCCTTCAAATCTTTCAATTCATGGATTTTATAGTAACGAGTGACTAGGATGATTAGGATTGCTGCTACTAGAAAAAATATAGAGTTTGTAGTTACCATGTCAAAGTAACTATTTAAAGCCTTGAGTAATGTAGCCAAAAAAAATCTTAGATTAAGAAGTATACTTTAGCTATTTCGAACTAGAAAAATTGAAGCTTTCTACTAGTTTCAGCCGTTTGCTTGTCAGTTTGCCACATAATACACACTTTGTTCCTAGTTGGGCAATCAATGGTTGGGGCAAAGAGTACTTTGCCTAAGGAGGCTGCTAAATCTCCCATATAGGGCCATAAGAAGGCAAGCAACTCCACAAAATCTATGAAGATGATACATTTAAACAACATCTCCTCTTTGCAAGGAAGCTGCCGGGTGTTTGTATACAGAGGATGTTTCCGAATGTAGTTACATATGTTTGTAACTTGCAAGGATGTTGCAACACTAGGGTTTTGGGCATAGACCAAGAGAAGGCCTTTCCCCAACCTATGCTTACATCTCGAAGGCGTGTGGCCTTAGGGGCTTTCGGAAGAAGATTTCATACTTGGTGGTACATATTGGAGATCCCAATGCCCACCCTGTGTGAATTGACCCCTACCAAGCTACCGTTTACATCGAGCGGAGCCACTTGGAAATGCCACCATCACTGATCAATGCGGCTCATGTGCATGCATGCAACACCCAACACAATGCCCATGAAATGGAAAGGGGGAACGAGCCATAACTCCTCTCTCTTCCCTTTCTCAATGAAGACCATCTCCCCGTATAAGTACCTAACACCTCATCCCCCAACACTCGTACGTGGGATTTTTTCCACCATGTGCCACTTCCATGAGAGATCCCCCCCACGGGTTATTGGAATCCGTAAAATTTTCAAAAGAAAACCTTTTTTTTGTAGTACTTTGAACCACAATAACTTTCAGCTTTAGAGTCAGATGGACCTCTTGTAAAGCCGTAGTGAAGCTCTACTTTGTCGACTTTCCATTTTTAGAACCCCATTGCAATTGCAAGTTGAAAACCAAAAGGCATTTAACAGAAGTTCCCAAAATGGGATAAATTCACTTGCTTGCAACCTCATTGCTAGATTGCTAACTGCCAACTTCCTGTCACAATATCTTGGTGCTTGTAGCCTTGATTGATGAGTTGTCACTTTTGACTAGCTTCAAATACCTTATACACCCTCTGTAAACACTGAAGACTTGAGAAAACATACAATGGCACATATACCAAGGTAGTCAAAATGGTGTAGAAGCGGTCCTTGACAAAACTTCAATTGCTCCTATGTTTACCGTCCCGGTTCGGATTGTAGATGTGAAAAGATCGACATGATCCATAAATCAAACACTTTAGTCCTACCCATGTTGCATTGTTTGTGCTTGATGGTTGATGAGCAAGAAAAAATAATTTGCAAGCAAATGGCGTTAAAACTTCTCTACCTACATTGATAACCCCTCGCGTTCCATGGTCGTGTGATTTTTCTTAGCGAGGTTCAATTTTTGGCTAGCATATGCAATAGAAAGAAACTAGATTTCCGTCAACAAGCTGGGCCAAGATGTAGCCAGTGGCATAGTCACTGACATCAATATGTGTATGAAAGATGTTACCCCACTCCATTCAGGTGCTTTCAGAATAGGAGTGTCACCAATGCAGATTTGAGCTTCTCAAAAGCCACGTTGCAACTAGTAATTGATATAAGGGCCGATCTATCTTAGGACACATGTAGAAAAGTCCTCGGAAGTACTTATGATGGCGAATGAAAACTTGTACAACTCATGGGCTTGCCAACTTGAGAAGATTTATGATAACCAACATTTTATCTCAATAAGTGATGATACCATAGTTGGACACTAAATGGCCAAGAATGCTGCCATGCCTAACTATCAGCGTTCGGAAAAAATGTGTCTCAGCTTAATATGGTGCCGTTTTCAATTTCAAAAATGCCGGTTGAGGGCAGGGGGGAAAGGAGAAATACCACCCCAAAATAGAGAAAAATAGTGTAAAAAACCCGAAAAAACAACCTAACTTTCTAAAATTTCCTCTTGACAAAATGAAAGAAAGGAATTTTGTATGTTTGGAAAAATGATTTTTCCCGAACACTGCTAACCATAGAGTTTTAGTGTGGCATTGTCTAATTTGGCTCTAACTTTAACGACACGCTTTACTTTTAAAAAAGCATAAGAATGGCTAGCGGAGGAGTTTGCGCGTTAATGTTTCTAGAAGGCATTTTCCAGTATCATAAAAAGCAAAGTTTACGCGGAAAGCAATTAGCAATAGCCGTGCTAAAAGGAGGGTTTAGGGTTATAAAAGGAGGCCGTGCGGCCATTTCCATTTTGTGGCATAAAACTCGAGCAGTTGCAGGTCGGTGCTTCCTACTCAGATTGTCGTCTCCAATATCCCTCCACCATGGCCAACCTTAGGCAGACGCTTGCAGGTATACGCAAAAGGTCTGCAGATCAAGAGGATCTCTTGCAACGTCATGATCAGCAACCGAGTATATCATCATCACCAGCAGCGCCTTATTATAATGAGAAGCAACGGCTGACTAGGCGACAGCCCAAGCTCAGGAGCCGCATCCTCAAAGACAATGCCTTCCTCGCGAAAGATGAAGGCTCTGCACCTGTGCAACAAGATGTCGATGATGCGCAAGCTAGGGATCTGCATATTAATGAAGGCGCCCCGAGCTCTATATTAAGTAAGGATTATGGTATCCTGACGGACATGGAGGTGGCGTCCATCTTCTTGAGCTTTATAAGCGAGGTCAATAATATTGCGAATTCCAAGCTGCAAAAGCTATACAAGCAACGATGTCGTGCTGGCTCTGATGATCATCAACAACATCACGCCATGGCCAACGTCAACAAGCTGCCCAGTACAGCAATTGGATCCAAGCAGATCAAGCGACACATGAAGATCGGCTCATCAGCAACGTCTGAGCAAGGCCAGCATAAAGATGTTCGCCGGATCATTGAACGGGTTGCATTGACGCCGGAAGGTCCAATTAGAATCAAGCTCGTTAATTGCTGCAGCTAAAGTACTGGAATGAAATAAAATAGCTATAAATTGTATTGCATAATGGAGCTAGGGTTTTGGTTCATAAGGAGGCATTCACGTGCTGCTGACAAATTAATCATGTATAACAAGCTTACTTTGACTTGTATTAAATTAATGGCATTACTTTGACTTGGATCAAATTAATGGCATTACTTGCCTTGGATCAAATTAATGGCATTACTTGCCTTGTCGACGTAGTTTCTATGCCTGATTGAAATTCCAATATTTAATTTCTCCAATTGCAAATTTTTCACTTAATGGACACCCAGCTTTAGATGAGATTATGGTAATAGAGTTTGGCTCGCGTTTCCTCAGGCTTCTCTTAATTAAGATGATCCTGTTTATATAATTTTCTTTATTAACATCCATTAATTAAGTGGTCCCACCGAAACGTTCTCTTGAATATTGATTTTACGTGGAAAATTTCCATATCGTTGTCCCACGTAGCATACGTCTTTTTCATCAAGGGAAAACGTACTGTAGATTATCATGCCTCCATGAAACATGCATCCCACATGGGTCCTTCGCTTTCCATGAGGCAAAGCAGGTTTTGAGGTTTCAGAGCAACGAAACACGTTTTTAATGCTCAGATTAATGTAATGGCTAGATATCGACCATGCAAAAAACTCTACTTCGCATACAACAATTGTGTTTGGACATGCCAAGATTGAAGCTCTCGGACCTAGAACATAAGAGTTTGGCAAGGTGATCGTTGGCGTGCTTCATCCACAAATTAAGAGTGCACAATGCCAAATAACAATCAAATTGCAGTATACTTCATACAAAAAGTTTGTGTACAAGATATATTAAGACGAAGGGTAGACTAGGTAAGCAAGCCACACAATGGAAGTGTGGATTTGGAAGGGCCAAGGAGGGGTCCCAACAACGAAAAAAAGAGGCAACCCCCGTCCCCTCCCAAAAAGAAAAAAAAAAGAGGCCTATTGGGCTACTACCATAGGAGCATGATCAAATGATAAAGATGGTCACCCCAAGGGGCCATGTGTTGAAGTTTCACTTTTTCTCCCCCAGATTCTTTCCAGCACGCTAGAGCTCAGTGCTTCTTGATGCTTCAATATGGCACGGATCTCTAAACCTACCTTCTCTATTAGCATAATCAACACATTGTTGGAAAGCTTCTCTATCCTTGTCACCTGAGAGCAATTGTTTGCATACCGTTTTCAAAGTCTCCCATGACCTCTCTGTTAGAGCCTTGACTATGTAGTTGAAATTTTGGAACCAAAATAAATGCCACTCCATGCAAACGTGTACGCATTTGGGCCCAACATCTTTTTGCAGCCCCTGTTACTTGTGCCTTTTCTCTAGTAAATTGGTTAAACTATTTTGTGTGTCTACTAGCTTACGACATCAACCAACATCTTTTTGTAGCCCCTATTGTTTGAACGCATTTACCTGGAAAGTAATTAGCGGTAGCAGGTAGGGTTTAGGGTTATAAAAGGAGGCCGTGCGGCCATTTTCATTTTGTGGCATAAAACTTGATCATTTTGTTGCAATATTGCCCATCGGTGCTTCCTACTCACATTGTCATCGTCAAGGTTGTTGTGCGCCTCCAATATCCCTTCACCATGTCCAACCTTAGGCAGACACTTGCAGGTATACGCAAAAGGTCAGCAGATCAAGAGGATCTCTTGCAACGTCATGAGCAACCGAGTATATCATCATCACCAACAGCTTATTATAATGAGAAGCAATGATTGACTAGGGGACAGCCCAAGATCAGGAGCCGCATCCTCAAAGACAATGCCTTCCTCGTGAAAGATGAAGGCTCTGTGCCTGTGCAGCAAGTTGATGCTGCGTCAGCTAGGGATTTGCATATTAATGAAGGTGCCCCGGGCTCTATATAAATTTTTTGGTGTCAATAGGCCTTAGGAGCTCCACATAAGGCTTGTCAATACCACATACCTTCTCTATATTATGCCAAAAAATCAGCCATTGGATAAGATGCATAAAAGTTTGGGTAGCACCTTGATAACTTGGATACTTTTAGATCTCTTTCTAGGGCTGTATGTAGGAATTATATAGTTTACAATTTTATACAATCTCAATATACCTCGGAGTTGTGGAAGCAAGATAGTGTTGGCAGTGTCCTGTCCAACACCCAAATCGGCGATAATGCATCTGAGCCATACAGAGTCAACCGTAGTTGTCAAGACTACCCTATACTCAGCCTCACAACTAGAAGTGGCCACAGTAAATTTCTTCTTTCTCAACCATGATGTACGTGAACTGCCAAGCATGAAATAAAAACCACTTGTGAACACCTGCGTGTCAAAACAACCAGCCCAATTTGAGTTCGAAAAATCATGTAAGTCTGGCGTAAATGATCCCCCCTTGGGATAAAACTAGCCAAGATATAAAGTGCCACTCAAGTAGTGGAAAATCCTTCGAAGTACTACCAATGCTTAGACCCTGGGATATGCATCAATCTGCTGACCTGTGAGACTGCAAACTGAATATCCAACCTCGTGTTGCATACATAAATGAGGCAGCCAACAACAATTTGGTAAAGAGTGACATCAACAAGATCACCAACATCATGTAGACTTAACTTCAAACCAGCTTCCATGGGAGTGGCAATAGGTTTGCAATCCTCAAGTCCAAACTTACATAGCAATGTCTCTATGTAGCTTCTTTGACACAAGGCAATACCACCATCACACTGCTTAAACTGTATGCCCAAGTAATGATGCAACAACCCCAAATCTTTCATCTTGAAAGTAGCATTCAAATCAGCCTTGAATTCAACAATATGTGTCTCATTGGGATCAATGATCAGCAAATCATCCACATAAAGAACAAGCATGAGAAGTACATTGCCCTCATGCTTGACATACAATGTGCTTTCTATTGGACTGTTACAAAAGCCTTGTTTGACCAAATGAGTGTTAGCCTTCTCATACCAAGCACGAGGAGATTGCTTCAATCCATACAAAGCTTTGCTACATTTTCACACCTTATTCTCTTGTCCTTTCTTGACAAAACCGCGAGGCTGCGTTACATAAATTTCCTCAAATATGTCACCATTCAACAAAGCAGTAACAATGTTGGATTGATGTACATCCCAACCAAAATGAGTTGCCAAATGCACATAAAAAATGCACAGTGGTCATACAACAATTGGGAACAAAAGTCTCTTCATAATCTATACCTTTTTGCTGTGCATAACTCTTTGCAACAAGTTGAGCCTTATAGCGATCAATCTCACCATCCGGCTTGTGTTTTAACTTGTAAACCCACTTTGTTCCAATTTACTTTTTTCCAGGAGGCAAATCACATAAAGTCCATGTGTCATTTTTGTTGAGATGTCGAGCTCTACACCTTGAGCTGGCATCCACTACGGGTCTTGGCCGCTTACGGCATTTACTCACTGGCGCGTTAGGTGACCGACACGGAGGATCTCTGCCAGTGATTCTACAGCTGGACTACACTTATAGTGCCAGCCTAGTACTCTTCTAGCGAGTTCACACTTAGTGATCGCATGTACATATGTGCTACTTTTCAGCTTTAGCACTTAGTCATTTTGTACTCTCTTTTCTGAGAAGAAGAAGAAGAAGCTTTCCATCTCTGTGTGCTTTGTGCTTGTCTTGTGTAGCTCTCTTGCATCCTCATTCTTTACATGGTATCAGAGCCTGGTGCAGGCAAGAGAGCAAGACCATCACAATCCCTTCGTTCGCAATCCACATTTTAGGGGTTTTTCGCACAAGTTTCTGAACAGGTCTCCAAAGTGCAGTATACAGAGATTTACTGTACAAGTACAGTGGTTGTGAAACGCTTGATTGTGGACACTCGTTGAGTGTAGAAAGCATTACAGGAACCACGATAGCAGGTTCAACAGATTTGCAGGTTTTTGCAGATTGCAGCTATTTTGTCTTGGTGCTTCAAGATGTCTGACGGTTTCAGTCAGATTGTTACTGAGAAGCTTGAGAAAAATAACTACCCTGCATGGAAGTTCAGAATAACAAATTTCCTAAAAGGAAAAGGTTATTGGGACTATGTAGAAGGAGACAATGAAAAGGAACCAAAGATTCCCGAGGCAAATGCTACAGCAGAACAAAGGAAAGCTTTGAGGGACTGGCAACAAGGCCAGAGCAAAGTGATGTATTGGCTTTCTATGAGCATCACAGATGGCATGATGGGCTATCTACAGGATGCTGAAACCCCCGCCATTGCATGGAAAAACTTAGGCAGAGTGTTCGAGGTGAACACCAAGGCCAGGAAGCTTCAACTAAAGTCGGAGCTAAATCAGGTTAAGAGGAACAACCTCTCCATCAATGATTATGCTTTGAAGATCAAGAGTATCATTGAGGCTCTTGGATCTATTAAAGTCTCAGTGGAAGACGATGACATTGTCCGTGCATGCTTGGATGGTCTAGGAGATGAGTATGTACATTTTAGGTCTTCCATGAATACAAGAGACGACATCCCCGTGTTCCAAGATTTGATTTCTATGCTTATTCTTGAGAAGAAGAACCTTGACACATCTTCTTCTCATGGCAGAAATAATTCTGAACAGGCCTTCTATTCTAACTCCAACAGAGGTAGAGGTAGAGGTCGTGGTCGAGGCCCAAGGGGTTGCAGGGGCCAATTTCTGGAAGTTCAATCAAATCAAAACAATACAGGTGGCAGGGGAAACCAGTCTCAAGGCAGGGGGAGTCAAAGAGGTCGTGGTGCAGGATCAAGCAGGCAGCAACATACTCCAGATAGTAGAGAATGTTGGACTTGTGGTGAAAGAGGTCACATGTCACGTGACTGTCCAAAGGGAAAAGCAAGTAGAAAGAGAGAACAGGGCAACTATGCATCTACTAGCAGAGATGCAGATGACAGCAAAAACGAGCGCATGTTTGTTATGCAGCATGTAATGAATACAATGACTGCAGAGAATTCCACCCAAGATGATGTTTGGTATGTGGATTCAGGTGCCTCTAATCACATGACGTCTCGTGGAGAGTGGTTTAGAGATATGCGCAAACCAGATGTGTCAGGCTATGTGCAGAGAGGAGATGACACAGCTCACCCCATTGCTCATGTAGGGGACATACCTCTAAATACGAAGAGTGGGAAATCAAAGTACTTAGGAGATGTACTTCATGTCCCAAACATTACAAAGAATCTTGTTTATGTTGGACAAATGGTTGAGCAGGGTTTGCAGGTTCGCTTCAATCCAAATGGCTGTTATGTAGAAGATTTCTAGAATGGCTGTAAGCTGATCACAGAGGGCAAATGTGTGGGCAGAATGTTTACGCTGAATGTAGACATGCCTGAGGTAAAAGCTGCATTATTTGCACAGGGCACAGGTGTTGTGGCTGATGTTGACATTTGGCACAAACGCATTGGCCATGTCAATGAGCAGAGATTGCGTAGCATGCAATCAAAACAGATCGTAAAAGGCTTGCCCAAATTCAAGGTGGATGGTATGCATAAAGTGTGTGCAGCATGCCAGTTTGGAAAACAGTCAAAGGGCTCATTTCCACATGAGCGCAATGTATGTAAAAAGCCACTTAAGGTGGTGCACACAGATGTTTGGGGTCCAATCGATACTGCAAGTATACATGGTTGCAGGTATTATGTCTCTTTCATTGATGACCATACAAGGAAAGTATGGGTCTACTTCATGCGTAACAAAAGTGAAGTGTTTGGTCACTTTCAAGACTTCAAAGTCATGATTGAGAAGGAGACAGATATGCAAATCAAGACGTTGAGGTCAGATGGAGGGGGAGAGTACTTCTCCAATGATTTTTCAGATTTTCTGCGAATGTATGGTATACACAGGCAGTTTACATGCAGATATACTCCACAGCAGAATGGGGTCTCAGAAAGGAAAAACAGGCACATTGCAGAGGTTGCACGTGCATTGATGAATGAGAAGAACATGCCTCATAATTTCTGGGCTGAAGCTGTAAATACAGCTGTGTACATTATGAACAGGACACCTACAACTGCGGTGCATGATGTAACACCTGAGGAAAAGTTTACAGGTACAAAGCCTGATTTGGCACACTTGAAAGTGTTTGGCTGCATAGCTTACGTGCATGTACCAGATGAGTTGCGTAGGAAATTGGATCCTAAAGCAGAGAAATGTATTCTTGTGGGATATTCCCTTGAACAAAAGGGGTACATGTGCTACAATCCTACTACACGAGAATTACGAGTGAGCAGAGATGTAGTCTTTGATGAGATGAGCAGGTGGTACAGTAATGCACATGGCACTATTGGGGCTGATGTAAAAGATGATGTGGTTGTACAAAATGTGAGGCCACAGTCACAGGTTTTGAGTGGACCACAAGAGTCCTCTTCTCGTGGCTCTGTTGAGAAACCATGGAATGGTAGACTACGTACGCAGGTTACTCCACCAACAGGTACAAGGAATGTATCACGAAAAGGAAAGGAAAAGGTTGATGAACCTCCCTTTATGGTTGATGCATCATCAGGTTTTTCACATGTAGACATGGATTCAGATGGTTCTGAACAAAGTCTTGATGAGGAATTTGGAATTCCGGCTGTCAAGACACCTGGTGTAAGGAAAGTACAAGAAGATGCTAGAGGGCAAAGGAGTGACCCAGGACCGCGCAGATCTAATAGAGTCAGAAATCCAGTTCAGAAATTGACTTATGATGGGTATCTAGCGCGTCACCAAGCCTACATGGCTAAGGTGATACAGGATGTGGAGCCCACATGTTTTGAGGATGCAGTTGGAAATGTGCATTGGGATGATGCAATGAATGAAGAGATGGCTGCATTGGAAGCAAATGACACATGGGAGTTGGTGCCATTGCCAAGTGGCAAGAAAGCTATTGGCTGTAAATGGGTGTATAAAACCAAGCATAAGGCTGATGGTAACATTGAGCGTCACAAGGCAAGGCTGGTCGCAAAGGGTTATGCACAGACGTATGGCATAGACTATGAGGAGACCTTTGCTCCAGTGGCAAAGATGACGACTGTGAGAGCTGTCATAGCAGTGGCTGCATCTAGAGGATGGATTATGCATCAAATGGATGTAAAGAATGCCTTCTTGAATGGTGAGTTGCAAGAGGAAGTGTATATGGATCAGCCACCTGGTTATGTTGATCCAGGTTACCCAGATTATGTATGCAGACTTCTCAAAGCTTTGTATGGTTTGAAGCAGGGCTCTAGAGCATGGTATGACAGGATTGCCAAGTATCTTGTCAGTATTGGTTTTAGGAGAGCTCATGCTGATCATTCACTCTATGTACGTGAGAGTGATGTGGGGATTGTGGTCATTACCATATATGTAGATGACCTTATTATTGTTGGTGACAATGCTATGGAGATTGACCATGTCAAGGGTCTTCTCAAACAGGAGTTTGAAATGAAAGATTTAGGCGAGTTGCGCTACTTTCTTGGCATTGAGGTGATCAGGACTCCAGAGGGTGTATGGCTATCACAAAGACAGTATGCTTTGGACATGTTGTCAAAGTATGGTATGGCTGATTGTAAGCCAATTTCTATTCCCTTGGATGTGAATGCAAAGCTGAGTGCAGAGAAGGGTGATGTTGTTGAGGATGTCAACATGTACAGGAAGATTGTGGGTAGTCTAATCTACTTGACTATCACGAGGCCAGACTTGAGCTACACAGTAGGCTTGGAGAGTCAGTTCATGCAGCTTCCGAGGAAGACACATTTGGATGGAGTACGACGCACACTTAGGTATGTGCAAGGTACTCTTGACTACGCATTGTTCTATGCAGCAGATGCACCATTAGCATTGTATGGGTATACAGATGCAGATTGGGCAGGTAGCATTGTTGATAGGAGATCTACGAGTGGCTTCATGTTCTCTTTTGGGAGTGCTGCTGTTACTTGGAGCAGCAAAAAGCAGCCTACGGTTGCTTTATCGAGCACAGAGGCCGAGTACAGAGGTGTAGCAGTTGCGGCGTGCGAGGTAGCTTGGCTACGCACATTACTTGAGGACTTGGGAGTGCAGGTGGACCAGCAGATTTTCATCCATTGTGACAACCTCAGCAGCATGCAGTTGGCTAGGAACCCAGTGTTCCATGCCAGGACCAAACACATAGAGGTCCATTACCACTACGTTCGAGAGCGAGTGTTGGCGGGCGACATCAACTTGGTCTACGTCAGCACAGAGGAGCAGATAGCGGATATCTTTACCAAGGCCCTCGGAGCTGAGAAGCTTCGACGTTTCCGGACTATGCTTGGACTCTGCGACATGCAGAGCTCGAGGGGGAGTGTTGAGATGTCGAGCTCTACACCTTGAGCTGGCATCCACTACGGGTCTTGGCCGCTTACGGCATTTACTCACTGGCGTGTTAGGTGACCGACACGGAGGATCTCTGCCAGTGATTCTACAGCTGGACTACACTTATAGTGCCAGCCTAGTACGCTTCTAGCGAGTTCACACTTAGTGATCGCATGTACATATGTGCTACATTTCAGCTTTAGCACTTAGTCATTTTGTACTCTCTTTTCTGAGAAGAAGAAGAAGAAGCTTTCCATCTCTGTGTGCTTTGTGCTTGTCTTGTGTAGCTCTCTTGCATCCTCATTCTTTACAATTTTCTATAAGTGCATCATATTCTGATTGCATGGCAGCCATCCAATTTTTTTAATTATGTGCTTCATCAAAAGACAGAGGTTCCTCAACATAATGTAAGCTAGACACAGCCAAAGCATAACAATCTGATGCATAAGATGCATGGCGAGAGCCTGAACAAGTGCGACTAGACAAAGGTGCATCCAATTTACTATCATGCAATGTATGCACCAGCCATTTTGGCAATACCTCTATCCTGCTCATTGTCAGCCCTTTCCTCATCAAGTACATCATGTACATCTGCATCGGTAATAGGATGATGTATAACACTTTTTGAAACCCCCATAGGCTATACATTTGCCTCATTGGAGTTTACATTTGAACTTCCACCACTAAAAAGAGGCAGCAAAGTGTCATAAATGTCTTGTGAGCTTACATTGTTGTCTCTGGTACATGACAGTAAGGGTTGAACATAATGCTTTGTTTGTGGATGATACAACTTGTAACCTTTGCTTTCAGCACTATAACCACAAAAATACATTTGATAGCCTTATCATCCAATTTTCTACGCTATATTTGTGGCACCAAAGCATACGCCAAACAGCCAAAAACATGCATGTGCTCAATAGATGGCTTTCTATCATGCCATGCTTCATATGGAGTCATAGACTACAATGCTTTTGTAGGACACTTGCTGAGTACATAAGTGGCACACATGACAGTCTCGAGCCAACATGAATGTGGTAAAGCTTGACTTTTGACCATACATTGTGCCATCTTCATAAGAGACTTCTTTTTCCTCTCAGCAACACCATTTAATGGAGGTCAAAATGAACCTGAATCAAAAATCTGGGTAGACTAAGCTTTAAGAGCTATCCCAAAAAAAAATTCAACCTGCCAACGCTCACCAAAGCGAATGCTTAGAACTGACTACGTAGAAACCTTTCTCTGATGGCCAT